>NC_088234.1:38386282-38548782 GCF_036934945.1 Oncorhynchus masou masou
TTTTTTGCGATGCGAATATTGGGTTGCGACAGGCAACCTGGTTCAATTCCGGTCCCGTCTCAAAACCAGTTGAAAACTCCTGCTCTTTTCTATCACTTCTCAGAGAGATAAACCCAGGTATAATATAATCCAATTGCGGTTTAAGCCATGTTTCTTGTACAGTATATCCGGTAAAACATCTAAATAATGTTTTAACTACTTCAATTCTTATCCATTGGCTATCAAACTCCTAGCATTCCATTGAACAACAAAGACCACTGATTACTATTGATTACTAATACTATTGATTTGAATTCTGGTTCAGCATCCGATGTCTCATTTCTACCGTAACTTCATATATCCCTAGATTGTCTTTGGCTGCCTTACTACTTTTGTTATTCATGCAGTCCTGCTCTTATATGGAGCAGTGTTGATGAATAAGTATATGGGAAATGAGATCAAGTTGAGACTCTGGACAAGGCGGATAAGGTATAATAAAAGACCGTTTATTCAATGCGTAATGATGTCTGGCAAAACGTGCTGCACGTGTTACAACACAGAGGCGGATGCAAGATGCAAGCAACGATGGTTTAATGAATGTAGTTCACAGCAGCAACATGACAGACAGACTGTACTCAGAAGGAATCCGACCCAGGAACTCGGGCGCATCTTCCGATCATAACGTGCTGAGAAAACCAGGGGAGTGTGTCCGGATGAGAAGGAAGGAGCACAGCAGATAATCCACACAAGAGAAGAGCACGGACACACGACACAACCTCAGAGAAGAAACAACGATCTGACAACAAGAAACACTGGTAACAGAACATATAAAGGGAAGATAAGTGGTTCCAGCTGGCGCAGACAATCAGGCCGAGATTGGGAAACCACGCCCACACAAACACTGAGAGAGAGAGAGAGAGAGAGAGAGAGAGAGAGAGAGAGAGAGAGAGAGAGAGAGAGAGAGAGAGAGCGAGAAAGAGAGAGGGAGGCAGTGGATTCATGAACCGTGACAGCACGGCTCCTTCGTCCAGCTCTTATGGAACTTTCGGAAAAAGAGGCCGAAACATGATGTGCAGTCCTTTTAATACATTAAAATGACGTAGGTAGATTCTGGTAGTCCTGGCTTCTGGTAGGTTGCTTGTAGGTGATAGACAGTCCCCTCCAGCCTGGTGTCCGTATCCCATTGGTTCTCGACAGAGTTCTTTGTCTTTGGAGCCCATCCCGAAGGAGGTCGGGTGTTTGTGTATTAGGAATTTCAGTATATATGTTCAATGTATATGATATCTCAGTCAGCCACCCGTACAGGGTTGTACCAGTGCGATTAGTATCTACAGAAGGACAGGGGGAGGGTAGGGTTATGACACAGTGTGCAAGCCACAATTGCATGGTTAGGCCACAGGCAGACAACAGTCAGTGAATGCGTTATTACATGCGTTTAATATGTTTATTACAGCAGTCATATTGATTTCCCAACACGTGAAGTCCAAGAGGGTCTACATATTTTCCTACCATGGTCCTCTCTGTAATTGACCATTTATGCTCACGTATCCCATTAACAACCCGGCTGACTTTTCACTGGCGCCTTTGGAGCTGCCACTATCTGCCAATATGTTTTACCTGGAGTAATTTGAACCCTAGGTTTGTTATTCACTTTCCGAACAGCGTTAGCATAGGATACATTGTTTGTAATTTTGTACCGCTGCGCTTCCATGGCTTTAAGTTGTACTTCACATCCTTTGTGTGATGCAAATGTTCTCCGTCACAGTTACAACGTTTAACTTTAGCTTCAGGATTACATTTCCCACGCTCGGGATCCCCACCACACTTAGCACATCTCATTTTATAGATAAAAAATAATAATATAAACAAATAAAGATACAGTTTACCAACTGTCCAAAGCCAAGGTGCACAGCTACGCTGACTTTGAAAATTGCCCCGCTGCCGCCTCGATCACATCACGACAAGATTACTTTCTTCTTCGTGGTATAGTATATGGTATATTGGCGTTCACACAATTTAATGTGCATCCCGCCACCTACAGTGCGGGATGGAAACAGGATCCCCCCAAAACTGCCCCCCCCCAAAAAACTACAAAAAACTAAAGAAATAAACTAAACTAAATCAAACAACTTTTCTGTTAAAAAATAAACAGATCTGATCCCTACACAGGCTCAATGGGAACCTGGGAGGGGGGCTCTTCTGGTGCCAGTACCTCTTGCTAGTCTTTAGATGTCAACGTTTCTTAGACTTCTTTGAGGCTTGTGCTGTACAGTTAATAACTGTTAACAAAAATCCCCCTTTTTAACACACAGGGTATCTTTTGTCTTGAAGCAAACATTTACTGCAGGCTGTGGTGCATCCACTACCATATCTTCACTAGCATCCCTTCGCATAGGACATTAGATTGACTGCTTTAACTTTTGCCACCTCAATCTCCTCAATCACCACAATTGCAACACCATCGTTCTTCAGTATACTCTGTCCATCTGCACACACTTTAACCTTGGCAAAGTCCTTTACAATTATTACACTGCAGTGGTTTGGGAACGAAAGCTCTTAGAACATATCTTACATAACCAAGCTTCACATGTGTAGGTATTTGCTCTTAATCAAACAACGACAGGACCGACAGACTTTCTTCTTTTTCTCCATTCACCCAGCGGGTCAGAGGCCGGGTACCAACTACACCAGGAATTCTCTTCAGGTATTCAACCTAAACATACGTCATCACCCCTGAGATGACTCCTTTGACAGGTGCTCTATTCCGAAGTTCAAAACACAAAACTGTTGTCTGTTGTCCGGATTCTTTTAAGGCCCACTGAAATTTTCCTCTGATTTTCAGAAATGAAGTTAATGAAATCGCTGCTTGATTTGAACTCAGCATCCACTTACGCCATCTTATTGCTTTCTTCTTCTTCGGTGGGGTTTAACACCGGTTAACATCCAATAATGTTTCATTAACTCCTCAAACTGAACTATAGTATAAATCCATTACAGTTTGTGATACAAAATTGGAAAATGGGCAACGGGAAAAATAAATTTAAAGTATATTTTGAATTGCCCTACCAACTAACTCTAAACTCATTAAAACCCACCTTTTGTCAAATGTACATAAAATGTACGCTTTTGGATTTTAGCAAACAGGGAAATGGTTACAATCCTTTTTCCACCATACCTTTTTCCCATAGGGGATTTTATTAACACTTAAAATAAGGTCTGTGTTTCGTGTAGGCTTACCCTGGCATGACGTTTTGATAACCGTGTAAATCTCTCTAGGACAAGGCGACATTTAGTCATCCTAATGGATCCTATAGGATTCTCCCAATCCTATAAAATTGTGTCACCTCTATCAGAATCCTATTTGACTACTTTTTTTTACTAATGGAATTCAAAAGTCATCCTATTGGATCCTATTCTTGTAGGATTTTGTCACCCCAATCAGAATCCTATTTTTCCGAAATGTATTCAGTTATAATTTGTTCTCATTTGTTTTAGTACAAACATTAATTACCACATTTTTGTTGATTCGGAAATATTCATTTATGTTTTAATCACTACCACAATATGGGAGTGATTCAAGTTTGAATTCAAGGTTTTCCCCTTTACATTGCTTATATGCAAATACAAATTAGAAGGAACAGACATTTTTAGGTACAGTTTTACAAAGATATTAGTATTTCTTTCACTTCATATACACTGCTCAAAAAAATAAAAGGGAACACTAAAATAACACATCCTAGATCTGAATGAATGAAATATTCTTATTAAATACTTTTTTCTTTACATAGTTGAATGTGCTGACAACAAAATCACACAAAAATTATCAATGGAAATCAAATTTATCAACCCATGGAGGTCTGGATTTGGAGTCACACTCAAAATTAAAGTGGAAAACCACACTACAGGCAGATCCAACTTTGATGTAATGTCCTGAAAATAAGTAAAAAATGAGGCTCAGTAGTGTGTGTGGCCTCCACGTGCCTGTATGACCTCCCTACAACGCCTGGGCATGCTCCTGACCTGGACTAAAGCATCCGCCAACTCCTGGACAGTCTGTGGTGCAATGTGGCGTTGGTGGATGGAGCGAGACATGAGGTCCCAGATGTGCTCAATTGGATTCAAGTCTGGGGAACGGGCGGGCCAGTCCATAGGATCAATGCCTTCCTCTTGCAGGAACTGCTGACACACTCCAGCCACATGAGGTCTAGCATTGACTTGCATTAGGAGGAACCCAGGGCCAACTGGCATATGGTCTCACAAGGGGTCTGAGGATCTCATCTCGGTACCTAATGGCAGTCAGGCTACCTCTGGCGAGCACATGGAGGGCTGTGTGGCCCCCCAATGAAATGCCACCCCGCACCATGACTGACCCACCTCCAAACCGGTCATGCTGGAGGATGTTGCAGGCAGCAGAACGTTCTCCACGGCGTCTCCAGACTCTGTCACGTCTGTCACATGTGCTCAGTGTGAACCTGCTTTCATCTGTGAAGAGCACAGGGCGCCAGTGGCGAATTTGCCAATCTTGGTGTTCTCTGGCAAATGCCAAACATCCTGCACGGTGTTGGGCTGTAAGCACAACCCCCACCTGTGGACGTCGGGCCCGCATACCACCCTCATGGAGTCTGTTTCTGACCGTTTGAGCAGACACATGCACATTTGTGGCCTGCTGGAGGTCATTTTGCAGGGCTCTGGCAGTGCTCCTCCTGCTAATCCTTGCACATAGGTGGAGGTAGCGTTCCTGCTGCTGGGTTGTTGCCCTCCTACGGCCTCCTCCACATCTCCTGATGTACTGGCCTGTCTCCTGGTAGCTCCTCCATGCTCTGGACACTACGCTGACAGACACAGCAAACCTTCTTGCCACAGCTTGCATTGATGTGCCATCCTGGATGAGCTGCACTACCTGAGCCACTTGTGTGGGTTGTAGACTCCATCGCATGCTACCACTAGAGTGAAAGCACCGCCAGCATTCAAAACTGACCAAAACATCAGCCAGGAAGCATAGGAACTGAGAAGTGGTCTGTGGTTATCACCTGTAGAACCACTCCTTTATTGGGGGTGTCTTGCTAATTGCCTATCATTTCCACCTGTTGTCTATTCCATTTGCACAACAGCATGTGAAATTTATTGTCAATCAGTGTTGCTTCCTAAGTGGACAGTTTGATTTCACAGAAGTGTGATTGACTTGGAGTTACATTGTGTTGTTTAAGTGTTCCCTTTATTTTTTGAGCAGTGTATAATAGTCAGCTATGCCTACAAAAACTAGAGTGTTCCCTTTACCCTCTTTATGTTGGGACAAGGCGAGGAAAATGTAACCCTGTACCACCCGTGTGTGCCGTTAACCACTTTCTGTACCCCTCTCTATATCGGTCTCCTGATCTGTACTTACATCTGCCCAGTCAAAACAACTCCAATCCCCATACTTTTTTTTTCTTTTTTACCCTAGTCCAAAAATCCTATGGGATTCCAATTAAAACATCTTATTAGTATCCAAAAGACAATCCTATCAGATTTCAGAACCAGTCCTATTCTAGATACAATTGTATAGGGTAGGTTCAATCCTATAGGATAGGATCAAATCCTATAGGAAAGGTTCCAAAATCTGATTATAATCTGATTATAATTATAATCCTATAGGATTTTTTGACTATGTCATATAGATAGATAGAGGACTCATCTTTGTCGCTGTGACTTTATAGAACCTGTGACAGAATGGGAAGCGCCATTGAGGCCATCTCCATTTTAAAGAAAGACTTCTTCTTCTTCATTTGCTGATTGCTCCCAACTCTTAGGAATCCCACCCAGTTGACAACTTTAAAATGGCGGAAGCCCTCAATGGCAATGTCCATGTTGAAACTGGTTAAATCCACGATGAGTCATCTATCTCTATGATAACAGGCACAATTCCTGCATGTGGGAAATTCTGCATCTGCAGGAACACCTCTTTATACTTCTTTTGGTCCATTTTTAAGCTAGGAGTCGGGGGCCACTTCAGTACAGTAGGTTGCAGTAATGCACCATAACGTTGGATGTTAACCGCCGATAAATCCGACAGAAGAAGAAGAGGCGGTGGCAACGACAGTAGCACAGATAGAACAAGGAGCAGTTAAGGTTAGTTATAAATATCTTTGATGGTAGCTAGGAGAGGGGCAAAGGTCCGATTTAGGGCCGAGTAAAACCTTGTGGACAGATTTATTCCTCTCTCAGACTGTCAATGGGGTCAGGAGAAGTGGGACGATAATTCCAATATGTCAGACCTATCGCGCAGTCATCAATAATTAAATGTGTCTAGTTGATTTCTGACTACTCTACTTTCCCCAAAACACTGAATATGGTGACTGTATGTGGATACTTCTATTCACTATATTCTATTATATTCTTCAAATACAATGTTAATTTGGCACCAGACCACACTACTGTTTAATACTAAATGCAGAAAAATTTCATAATAACAATATGGAGCGTAATAATACATTACTGTCATTTTCAGTGAAGTGCTTTTTCACCAGATCCGCTATAACAGGGGGGCCGTGTGAAATCTGCAACAGAATGTGATCTCTCAAGATAAGGATGGTTGAACAAAGGTGCTGGTCATCTACACTGGAGTTAACCCTGCAGCTTCCTCGAGCTGCCGCTGCTAAATATGACAACACTTTTTTATTTTCTGTCTTTCACACGTGTCTCCATTGTGTGATGAACCATTGAAAAGGGAATCCAAACGGTCATATTTTTTCAACTGTATATAATTGCAAACTAAAACTCTCCTGTCTTTTTTTACATACAGTGAAATGCTTTGTGTTTGTGGTAATATTTATTATCCCCACACCCCTGCTGTATAACCCTGATGGGCTAGCCAATACTTTCTCTCTAACACACACACACACACACACACACACACACACACACACACACACACACACACACACACACACACACACACACACACACACACACAGGTGGAGAGGGTCACTCACTCTCAGAGCAATACTAACTCTGCTTCAGTCACCCTGGAAACAACTCTACCCCTTTCTGTGGGAGAACAATGAGGTGTGTGTGTGTGTTTTATCTGTGTGGTAAAATACAGTATGGGCCTTACAGGTCTGCTAACCCTGCAGAAACCTGTAGCATAGTTATGTGAACACAAGTTTTGGTCAGGGTTTCCAATTCTGGTGCTGGAGATGTGTGTTAGACGTGCAGAGCTGGGGATAAAAAGCCTGCACGCCCTGTAGCTCTCTTATAATCTGTTACAGTGGCTAAATTAGAAATTGGCCTTGACAGAAATGTTGCCTTTCGAGGAAAGCTCAGTTTTAGAAAACCTTGACCTCTAAGACACACAGGAATCAGTATTTTACCAACGATAGTAAACAACAAGATCAATGGAAAGTACTCAATCATAGACAATACAGTAGCAAAAAAGTTACAAATTCTATGAATACAGTTAATTTGCGAAGTGACAAACATTGATGCAAGATGTGGCAGTATTGCATTCTTATTGCTGTTTACATTACATTCACTACGGTAGAAAGCTTTCAACATGTCTGTAGTTTTCATTACTAGAAAAAGCTATACATGCTATGGTTCAACTGTAGTTGTACATGAAGAAAGGTCTCAGTGCTCAAACAATCCGCTTGACTTCCTCTCACTGTAACAGTGTAATGGTCCTGTGAACACACACGCACACGCACATGCACACGCACACGCGCACGCGCACACACACGCGCGCACACACACACACTCAGACTCGGTCAGTAGTGTCAGTGATGCCCTCCAGCTGCTGTAGAATCATGGACTTCAGTGCGCTGTACCTATGGACACACACACACGGTATGGTGGTGAATGGTAGTGGCCTTATTACACTTTGACAAAAACTGATTTCATGTTTATATTCTCCTAAAGGCATCTACAAACAAAAGCTTATTGGTTGCGTACAGAGTTTAGCAGATGTTATAGCGGGTGCAGCGAAATGCATGTGTTACTAGTTCCTGTGTTACAGTTCAGTAATTTAAAAAAAAAAGTACACAAATAATAATCAAAAACTAGAATCAAGAAATAAAATGTCAAGACAAATCCAGTTGAAAACCCAAATAACACTGTACCAGTTATCCAAAATGCAATCTATGCGAATATATTACCAAAACTACCTACTAAGATTGATATGTACAGCAGTATAAATATTACAGTGAGCTATGTCAAGAATCCAGTATATAAATACATGGTGTGTATAAACAGTGTAACAAAAATGCAATTATATACAGTGGTAGAATATTAGAATGCGCTATGTGAAGAATACAGTATATTAATACGAATACGGTATATAATCCAGTATATAAATAAGAATCCAGTATATAAATATGGGACCCTGAGTGGCGCAGCGGTTAAAGGCACTGGTTCAATTCCAGGCTGTATCACAACAGGCCGTGATTGGGAGTCCCATAGGGCACAATTGGCCCAGCGTCACTCGGATTTGGCCGGTGTAGGCCGCTATTGTAAATAAGAATTTGTTCTTAACTGACTTGCTTAGTTAATAAATAAAGGTTCAATAAATGTTTATAATAATAAATATGCAGTGTGTATAAACAAACAAAAACGCAATTATGTACAGTAGTGAAATATATTTGAATAATGTCTCATACATGGGACAGCAGCATTGGCTGTGTGTGTTTGTGTATTGGCGTATGCGTGTGTGTCTTCGGAGACTGCATGTGTATAAGGTGTCTGTGTGTGTTTTGTGTAAGTGAGTCTATCTTTGTCTCATACTACTTACTACTCTCACTAACTACAGGATGGCTGTTCAGCAGTCTGATGGCCGGACTCTCTCCCTCTTTGTCTCTCTTTACCACACCTGTTGTCTGAACCTCTGAATGCTCGGCCATGAAAAGCCAGCTGACATTTACTCCTGAGGTGCTGACCTGTTGCACCCTCAACAACCACTCTGATTATTAGTTGACCATGTTCGTCATCTATGAATGTTTGAACATCTTTTTTTAAATGTTTTATTGTATTTCTTTATTTCACCTTTATTTAACCAGGTAGGCCAGTTGAGAACAAGTTCTCATTTACAACTGCGACCTGGCCAAGATAAAGCAAAGCAGTGCGACAAAAACACCAACACAGAGTTACACATGGGATAAACAAACGTACAGTCAATAACACAATAGAAAAATCTGTATACAGTGTGTGCAAATGAAGTAAGGAGGTAAGGCAATAAATAGTAATTATAATTTATGAATTTACACTGGAGTGATACGTATATGCGCAGACGAGGATGTGAAAGTAGAAATACTTGTGTGCAAAAGAGCAGAAAAACAAAAACAAATATGGGGATAAGGTAGTTGGTTGGATGGGCTATTTACAGATGGGCTGTGTACAGCTGCATCGATAGGTAAGCTTCTCTGACAGCTGATGCTTAAAGTTAGCGAGGGAGATATAAGTCAGCAACTTCAGTGATTTTTGCAATATGTTCCAGTCATTGGCAGCAGAGAACTGGAAGGAAAGGCAGCCAAGGAGGTGTTGGCTTTGGGGATGACCAGTGAAATATACCTGCTGTAGTGCGTGCTACGGGTGGGTGCTATGGTGACCAGTGAGCTGAGATAAGGCGGTGCTCTACCTAGCAAAGACTTATAGATGACCTGGAGCCAGTGGGTTTGGCGACGAATATGTAGCGAGGACCAGCCAACGAGAGCGTAGAGGTCACAGTGGTGGGTAGAATATGGGACTTTAGTAACAAAACAGACGGCACGGTGATAGACTGCATCCAATTTGATGAGTAGAGTGTTAGAGGCTATTTTGTAAATGACATCGCTGAAGTCAAGTACCAGTAGGATAGTCAGTTTTACGAGGGTAAGTTTGGCACCATGAGTGAAGGAGGCTGTGTTGCGAAATAGGAAGCCAATTCTAGATTTAACTTTTGGAGCATTGGAGATGCTTAATGTGAGTCTGGAAGGAGAGTTTACAGTCTAACCAGTCACCAAGGTATTTATAGTTGTCCACATATTCTAAGTCCGAACCGTCCAGAGTAGTCATACTAGTCAGGCGGGCAGGTGCGAGCAGCGATCGGTTGAAGAGCATGCATTTCCTTTTACTTGCATTTAAGAGCAGTTGGAGGCCAGGGAAGGAGTGTTGTATTATTCTTGTTTGGAGGTTTGTTAACACAGTGTGCAAAGAAGGGCCAGATGTATACAGAATGGTGTCGTCTGTGTAGAGGTGGATCATAGAATCACCAGCAGCAAGAGCGACATCATTGATATATACAGAGAAAAGAGTCGTCCCGAGAATTGAACCCTGTGGCACCCCCATAGAGACTGCCAGAGGTCCGGACAACAGGCCCTCCGATTTAACACACTGAACTATCTGTGAAGTAGTTAATGAACCAGGCGAGGCAGTCATTAGAGAAACCAAGGCTGTTGAGTCTGCCGATAAGAATACAGTGATTGACAGAGTCGAAAGCCTTGGCCAGGTCGATGAAGACGGCTCCACAGTCCTGTCTTTTATCGATGCCGGTTATGATATTGTTTAGGACCTTGAGCGTGGCTGAGCTGCACCCATGACCAGCTCGGAAACCAGATTGCATAGCGGAGAAGGTATGGTGGGATTCAAAATGGTTGGTGATCTGTTTGTTCACTTTACTTTTGAAGATGTTAGAAAGGCAGGGCAGGATGGATATAGGTCTGTAACAGTTTGGCTCTAGAATGTTTCCTCCTTTGAAGAGGGGGTGACCGCGGCCGCTTTCCAATCTTTAGGAATCTCAGACGATACAAAAGAGAGGTTAAACAGACTAGTAATAGGGGTTGCAACAATGGCAGCAGATCATTTTAGGAAGAGAGGGTCCATATTGTCTTGCCCAGCTGATTTGTAGGGATCCAGATTGTAGGGATCCAGCTCTTTCAGCTCTGTTGACCGGGGTTGGGGTAGCCAGGTGGCAAGCATGGCCAGCCGTAGAGAAATGCTAATTGAAATATTGTGGATTTATCAGTGGTGACAGTGTTTCCTAGTCTCAGTGCAGTGAGCAGCTGGACTTTTCAGTTTCCCTAAACGTTTTGGAATTAGTGCTGAAGGGGATGCACATTTCTGTTTAAAAAAGCTAGCCTTTGCTTTCCTGACTGTGTGTATTCGTTCCTGACTTTCTGCTAGTGCAGTTCGCCACAGGGTGTTTTTGTGCTGGTCAAGGGCAGTCAAGTCTGGAATGAAGGGCTATATCTGTTCTTAGTTCTACATTTTTTGAAAGGGGCATGCTTATTTAAATTGATGAGGAAAGCACTTTTAAAGAACAACCAGGCATCCTTCCAGGATACCCGAGCCAGGTCGATTAGAAAGGCCTGCCCGCAGAAGTGTCTTGAAGAACGATCAAGCCTTAATGGCTATGTACTCTTATAATCTCCACCGGCACAGTCAGAAGAGGACTGGCCACCCCTCAGAGCCTGGTTCCTCTCTATATTTCTTCCTATGTTCCAACCTTTCAAGGGAGTTTTTCCTAGCTTGCTCTTTGGGGTCTTAAGCTGGGTTTCTGTATAAGCACTTTGTGACATCTGCTGATTTAAAAAGGACTTTATAAATAAATTGTATTGATTGGCTTTATAAATACATTTGATTGACTGAAGCTACATATAGGATTACATAAGCATTTAAGTAATTTAGCAGATGCTCTTATCCAAAGCCACCTACATTAGTGAGTGGAGACATTTTTCATACTGGTCTCCCTCGGGAAACGAACCCACAACCCTGCATTGTAAGTGCCATTTCCTACCAACTGAACCACAGATATGGTGTGTGTGTGTGTGTGTTTTGTAGTTTATATCCTCCTTAAGGTGTCCTGTCAACACAGAGTAATGTTGTTCAGTAGGACATTACATTTTGTTGGTGGGTGAAAGTCATTCTATTCAGCACAATGTTTACAGAAATAACACACTAACAACACACTAAAAGACAAACCATAGACAGACCCTAGAAACAATATACAGCAGTACAATAATGACAAGATGAACATTCAACTCTTACAAGACATCTTCCTCTCACCAAACTAACTGTATCAATGGCACAGCACATTATCCAAGGAAAGTTCTGAATACTGCAGCTAGCCATTGTGTCACGTTCTGCAATGTTTACTTCCATTGAATGAAAGTTAAAACATAAATTGTGTTGTACAGTACTTTTTGCACAGCTCAGAATAGTTTTACGAGAGGAAATGTTGCTCGAGAACACTAAAAACACGTAAGACACGTAAAAACCACCCAAACCCTTAAGTAAATTTGTTTGTTGTGAAGAGTGACATACTTACTTTCTGGTCAGTTTAGAAATCTCTCTCTCCTCTTCCTCTTTCAGTTTCTCTACAAAGCTATCCAGGACTGGCATCTCAAAATTAATGTACTGAGCCACCTGGGGAGAAACAGAAGTATTGTCATATAACACCTGCAATATTTTCTCATAACATGAAGTAGGCCTATCATTTCTTTTTTTACACGTGAGTAGAAGAAGCCAAAACGAGAGTAGAATGGTTGGACTCTTGCACACTATGTACTTGCAAATAAACATTTATCGAATATGTTTATATGACGACAGATCTGTCAGATATAGAGTTCAAATGTATTACATTTTGAGTTTGCATCCCAAAATTACACTTTATATAAACTAATAAGCAGGACCCTGCCTTTCAAAGATAATTCATAAAAATCCAAATAACTTCACAGATTTTCATTGTAAAGGGTTGAAACACTGTTTCCCATGCTTGTTCAATGACCCATAAATTAATGAACATGCATCTGTGGAACGGTCGTTAAGACACTAACAGCTTACAGACAGTAGGCAATTAAGGTCACAGTTATGAAAACTTAGGACACTAAAGGGGCCTTTCTACTGACTCTGAAAAACACCAAAATAAATTGCAATGTCCGTACTGTGAGACGCCTAAGACAGCGCTACTGGGAGACGGGACGGACAGCTGATCGTCCTCGCAGTGGCACACCACATGTAACAACAGCTGCACAGGATCGGTACATCCGAACATCACACCTGAGGGACAGGTACAGGATGGTAACAACAACTGCCCGAGTTACACCGGGAATGCACAATCACTCCATCAGTGCTCAGACTGTCCGTAATAGGCAGAGAGAGGCTGGAAGAATCGTCGAAAGAATGAGCGTTACACCGAGACCTGTACTCTGGAGCGGGAACTATTTGAAGGTGGAGGGTCCGTCATGGTCTGGGGCAATGTGTCACAGCATCATCGGACTGAGCATGTTGTCATTGCAGGCAATCTCAAAGCTGTGCGTTACAGGGAAGACATCCTCCTCTCTCATGTGGTACCCTTCCTGCAGGCTCATCCTGAAATGACCCTCAAGCATGACAATGCCACTAGCCATACTGCTCGTTCTGTGTGTGATTTCCTGCAAGACAGTAATGTCAGTGTTCCGCCATGGCCAGCGAAGAGCCCGGATCTCAATCTCATTGAGCACATCTGGGACCTGTTGGATCGGAGGGTGAGGGCTAAGGCCATTCCCCCCATAGAAATGTCAGGGTTGCAGGTGCCTTGGTGGAAGAGTGGGGTAACATCTCACAGCAAGAAATGTGAGACGTTAAAAATCTTGTGCAGTCCATGAGGTGCTGATGCACTGTAGTACTTAATGCAGCTGGTGGCCACACCAGATACTGACTACTACTTTTGATTTTGACCCCCCCCCCCCTTTGTTCAGGGACACATTATTCCATTTCTGTTAGTCACATGTCTGTGGAACTTGTTTAGTTTTTGTCTCAGTTTTTGAATCTTGTTATGTTCATACAAATATTTACACATGTTACGTTTGCTGAAAATAAATGCAGTTGACAGTGAGAGGACGTTTCGTTTTTTGCTGAGTTTACATCACAGAAGACTGAAATATAACAAAACCGCTTGACATAGAAACACCCGAGTTTTTGAAATAAGGTTAATTAATTATCAAATTATGAAAAATATGAATAACATTCCACCTATGAGGCCACCAGGGCATTTGATTGCAGGAAAGAGCTACTACATGTTTATTTGCAAGTCCACACAGTGCACCAGAGTCCCATTAAGCTGAAGATAAATACAACGCACCCACATAACTATGATGACACAGCTGTATTGGAAAAACAACAATAAAAGTATTTCAATTTGAGCCTAACATTACGCTGAACAGAAGGATATATTCACTGTCAACAATAATGTAGCAGCTGCAATTATAGTCTGCAATTAAACAGCCACTGCCCCAATTGTTAATGCAGTCCTAACAGGGAAGTCTATCATCAGTATTCCATTAGATCAAATACCACTGATTATGTCACTGGGATATCGCTATGGGTCTGTATTTGGAGGGCCACCACAACATGGAGGTCCAACCTCTTAGAATACACATACAGTATGAAAAGAGAGAGAGAGAGAGAGAGAGAGAGTGCAGGCTCACGTCATGTGTGACCTCCTCCCCAAGATCCGTCTCCATAATAAAGATTTTGGAGATCTTCTCACAGGGTCCATGAAGCACACGGTACACCAGAGGATACGCACTGTCCTTCAATGGGGTTCTTTCTGCAACACACACACACACACACATACTATTCCATACATACCCAAGCACAAACACACACACACGGCACAAAGGAACGAGATGTGGTCACTTACCACCAGACTCATGGACCATGTAGAGAACAAACTCATCTGATTTATTCTCCACCTGGAGACACAGAGAGTCAGAAACATGACAATCACATCTGAGAAACTAGTGTGTGTGTATTGTGAGAGTGTGTGCTAAAATGTGTGTGATTAACTCACTCTGAACTTTTGTAGCAGCAGGTTGAGGACCTGTAGTGTTGTCATGGAGCTGTTGACTCGGACGTTAGTGACCGACCCGAACGCTGGAGTAAATACTGATGTCTGGCGAGAACACATGCACGTGCACACACACACACACACACACACACACACACACACACACACACACACGCATAGTAAATATATACAGTGAAATGGGCAGTGGGCCAAAAACGGATCTTTGAGGAACAATATAATTTACATTTCAGTAATTTAGCAGCCTCTATTATCCAGAGAGAAGTTTTTATTTTTTTATTTTTTTTTACCTTTATTTATCCAGGCAAGTCAGTTAAGAACACATTCTTATTTTCAATGATGGCCTGGGAACAATGGGTTAACTGCCTGTTCAGGGGCAGAACGACAGATTTGTACCTTGTCAGCTCAGGGGTTTGAACTCGCAACCTTCCGGTTACTTGTCCAACGCTCTAACCACTAGGCTACCCTGCCGCCGTATGTGCAGTTAGTGCATTCATCTAAAGGCAACTAGGTGAGACCTCCACGTATCACAGTCATAGTAATAAATAAAAAAATATGCATAAATAAAGCAGATATCAGTAAAGTCTGTGCTATAGTAAGAAAAGACAAGTGCGAGTGTTAGTGGGATTAATCAAGATACTTTTTGAAGAGGTAGGTTTTCAGATATTTTCTGAAAAAGGGCATATAAAACTTTGGAGTCACCAGTAAGCACAGCTATGCGTGTGTGTGTGTGTACATACTGTATGCATGTGAAATGTTTTGTTACCTTGTGGTTATAGAAGTGTCCATTGATGGAGAATCTGTGTGAGCGTAAGTGCTGCAGGTCGGAGTGTGCGTGTGTCTTTGACCTTCTGGTGACCCCCATGAAGGAGGCATCACTCCTGGTTCGCAGCAGCTGGGGGACCTCCTCATCGTCCTCCTCCAGACTACCTGAGGGAGAGAACAAAGAATTAGAACTTCCTCTTCCTTCTGCTCCTCCTCCTTACCCTCATCACCCCCCCCCCCTCCTCATACTCCAACTCAAAAGTAATGTTTATACAGTGTCTTTACAGGCCATAATACTTTTAGTGTATTTATAGATATGTACAGGACCTTCAGAAAGTATTCCGACCCCTTGACTATTTCCACATTTTGTTACGTTACAGCCTTATTCTAAAATTGATTAAATAAATGTTTTTCCACAACAATCTACACACAATACCCCTTAATGAAAAAGCAAAACAGGTTTTTAGAAATGTTTGCAACATTTTTTTTTAATAACAGAAATGCCGTATTTACATAAGTAATTCAGACCCTTTGCTATGAGACTCCAAATTGAGATCAGGTGCTGCCTATTTACCTATACAGTATAAAGTCCCACAGTTGACACAGCCCATGTCAGAGCAAAACCCAAGCCATGAGGTTGAAGGAATTGTCCGTAGAGCTCTGGGACAGATCTGGGCAAGGGTAACAAAACATTTCTGCAGGTCCCCAAGAACACAGTGGATGCCATCATTCTTAAATGGAAGAAGTTTGGAACCACCACGACTCTTCCTATACCTGGCCGCCCGTCCAAACTGAGCAATTTGGGGAGAAGGGCCTTGGTTATGGAAGTGACCAAGAACCCAATGGTCACTCTGACAAAGCTCTAGAGTTCCTCTGTGGAGATGGGAGAAACTTCCAGAAGGACAATCATCTCTGCAGCCCTCCACCAATCATGCCTTTATGGTAGAGTGGCCAGACGGAAGCCACTCCTCAGTAAAAGGCACATGCCAGCACGCTTGGAGTTTGCCAAAAGCCACCTATGGACTCTCAGACCATGAGAAACAACATTGTCTGGTCTGATGAAACCAAGATTAAACTCTTTTGCCTGAATGCCAAGTGTCACGTCTGAAAGAAACCTGGCACCATCCCTACGGTGAAGCATGGTGGTGGCGGCATCATGCTTTGGGGATGTTTTTCAGCGGTAGGGACTGGGAGACTTGTCAGGATCGAGGGAAAGATGAACGGAGCAAAGTACAGAGAGATCCTCGAGGAAAAGCTGCTCCAGATCTCTCAGGATCCCAGACTGAGTGAAGGTTCACCTTTCAACAGGACAACGACACTAAGCACACAACCAAAACAATGCAGGAGTGGCTTCAGGACAAGTCTCTGCATGTCCTTGAGTGGCCCAGTCAGAGCCCGGACTTGAACATGATGAAACATCTCTGGAGAGACCGGAAAATAGCGTGCAGTAACGCTCCCCATCCAACCTGACAAAGCTTGAGAGGATCTGCAGAGAAGAATGGGAGAAACTCCCCAAATCAGGTGTGCCAAGCTTACAGCCTCATACCCAAGAAGACTCAAGGCTGTAATCATTGCTACAGGTGCTTCAACAAAGTACTGAGTAAAGATCTGAATAGTTATGTAAATGTGATATATTCTATTCTAAAAAACAGTATTTGATTTGTCATTATAGGGTATTGTGTTTAGATTGATGTGGGAAAAAAACAATTTTAGAAAAAGGCTGGACAAAACCCTGGCATAACCCTGGACAAAACCCTGTCGTTCTCTGTAAACATCAAAGCAGTGACTCCCTCCTGCAGGTTAATGCCCAGAGTACGACCCTACCTCACATAGTAAGCGGTGTAGGTCCTAATCCAGGCACTTGTCATCTCCCGCCTGGACTGCTGCAGCTCACTGTTGGCTGGGCTCCTGCCCTGTGCCATCAAACCCATGCAACTTATCCAGAACGCTGCAGCCTGCCTGGTGTTCAACCTTCCCAAGTTCTCCCACGTCACCCTGCTCTTCCGCACACTCTACTTGCTTCTAGTCAAAGCTCGCATCCCCTACAAGACCATGGTACTTGCCTATGGTGCGGCAAGAGGAGCTGTCCCTCCCTACCATCAGGCTATGCTCAAAACCTACACCCCAACCCGATCACTCTGTTCTGCCACCTCTGGTCTTTTGGCCCTCCCACCCCAGCGGGGGGTCAACTCCCGCTCCGCTCTGCCCAGTCCAAGCTCTTTTCTGTCCGGGCACCCCAATGGTGGAACCAGCTTCCCCCTGAAGCTAGGACAGCAGAGTCCCTGCCCATCTTCTGAAAACAACTGAAACCCTACCTCTTCAAAGAGTATCTTAAATAATCCCACAGCAACCCCCCCACACCCCCTTCTCACACTGACCTCCCCACCCACCCCACAAAAAAAAGACTCACTGTTGACTTATTGTATTTGTTGTTGCTCTGACTGCTGATAACTACTTATTGAGGACAAACGTACTTATGACTGTGATATGTGGTTGTCTGACTTAGCTACATTACGTGAACAAAAGTATGTGGACACCTGCTAGTCGAACATCTCATTCCAAAATCATGGGCATTAATATGGAGTTGGTCCTTCTTTGCTGCTCTAACAGCCTCCACTCTTCTGGGAAGGCTTTCCACTAGATGTTGGAACATTGCTGCGGGGACTTGCTTCCATTCAGCCACAAGAGCATCAGCAAGGTCGGGAACTGATGTTGGGCAATTAGGCCTGGCTCGCAGACAGTGTTCCAATTCATCCCAAAGGTGTTCCATGGGGTTGAGGTCAGGGCTCTGTGCAGGCCAGTCAAGTTATTCAACACTGATCTCAACAAACCATTTCTGTATGGACCTCACTTTGTGCATGGGGGCATTGTCATGCTGAAACAGGAAAGGGCCTTCTCCAAACTGTTGCCACAAAGTTGGAAGCACAGAAGCGTCTAGAATGTAATTGTATGCTGTAGCATTAAGATTTCCCTTCACTGGAACTAAGGGGCCTAGCCCGAACCATGAAAAACAGCCCCAGACCATTATTCGTCCTCCACCAAACTTTACAGTTGGCACTATGCATTTGGGCAGGTAGCATTCTCCTGGCATCTGCCAAACACAGATTCGTTCGTCGGACTGCCAGATGGTGATGAGTGATTCATCACTCCAGAGAATGTGTTTCTACTGCTCCAGAGTCCAATTGCGGCGAGTTTTACACCACTCCAGCCGACTCTTGGCATTGCGCTTGGTGATCTTATGCTTGTGTGCAGCTGCTCAGCCATGGAAACCCCTTACATGAAGCTCCCGACGAACAGTTCTTGTGCTGACATAGCTTCCGGAGGCAGTTTGGAACTCGGTAGTAAGTGTTGAAAGCAAGGACAGATGATTTTTACGCAGTACGTGCTTCAGCACTCGGCAGTCCTGTTCTGCGAGCTTGTATGGCTATCACTTAGTGGCTGAGCCGTTGTTTCTCCTTCACAATAACAGCACTTACAGTTGAACGGGGCAGCTCTAGCAGTGAAGAAATGTGACGAACTGACTTGTTGGAAAGGTGGCATCTTATGACGGTGCCACGTTGAAAGTCACTGAGCTCTTCAGTAAGGCCATTCTACTGCCAATGTTTGTCTATGGAGATTGCATAGCTTGGTTTTCGATTTTATACACCTGTCAGCAACGGGTGTGGCTGAAATAGCGGAATCCACTAATTTGAAGCAGTGTCCACATACTTTTGTATAAAGTGTATCTTAAGATGAATGCACTAACTGTAAGTCGCTCTGAATAAGAGCGTCTGCTAAATTACTAAAATGTAAATGTCTGCTTGTGTGTACTTACTGGTCAAGGCAGGGTCAGTAGTTCTGTCGAGTATGTTGTTGTTAGATTCTGTCTGCTTTGGAAGAACCTGGGATCTCTCATTCCTACAAACACAAATTATTGACATAACTGATTGGCACTCACATAGGCTTAGTGCATGTGTGTGTGTGTGTGTACCTGTTGACTCCTCCATAGTGGAGTCTCTCGTTGTCGTCGTGCATCTGCAGTCTGATTGGTCGCCGCAGACCCCAGTAGATATTCAACAACCCCTCGACGACCAGTGCTTGCTCCTCCTACACACACACACACACACACACACACACACACACACACACACACACACACACACACACACACACACACACACACACACACACACACACACACACACACACACACACACACACACACACACACAGTCTGTATAAAACGTGCTGCCTCATGCTCTACTCATTCTCTCACTCAATCACACATGGTCGTGTGGCCGGTCACACACTTGCTCTTCGGACCAGCTACAGGTCTGTCAGTCTCAGAGAAAATTTGCCATAGAAAATTCCATAGATCCTACTATCCTTGTGGGTTTTCCAACATACGTAGATGTTGGAATATAGAATGGTAATGGTAATAGTAAGGAAAAAGACACACGTGAGTCCTCGCGACTCATTGATACTATCATTCCTCTAATTTAGTAATTGTCTTACAAACACAACACACAGATCTCTAACCCTCCTGTCTCTCCTCTCTCTCCTCTGTAATATGAAGCATAGATGGCTGCTTCTGCCCCTACCTCACCTCCCCACCATCACTGAGACCTTGGAGGTCCCGGCCCACCAAGCACAGTATTCTCTCAGTCTCCATCCCAGTGCATCATTATTTTAAGACATGAAGGTCAGTCAACATGGACATTTTCAAGAACTTTGAAAGTTTGTTCAATTGCAGTTTCAAAAACCATCAAGCGTTATGATGAAACTGGTTCTCATGAGGACCGTGGCATGACTTTCCCTCTTGAGTGAGGATCACAGCTGCCAGATCAGCACCCCTCCTGTTATGAACTTGAGTGAAGACCCAAAAGCGGTTTTAACAGAAAACAGAGTTCTTTAATGAAAAACAGGAATGGCATAAATCCTCTTCCAACGTTGTCAGCGGAACAAAAATAACGTTAGTATAGTGCAGGATGCACCTGCCAGGCAGACTCCGACAGGACAGGACAAGGTGGAAGCAAACGAGACGACAGCTTGCTTCTGGCATCAAAAAACACAAACAAGAATCAGACACTGAAAGTAGCAGGAACAGAGAGAGAAATAGAGACCTAATCAGAGGGGGAAGAGAGAACAGGTGGGG
This sequence comes from Oncorhynchus masou masou, assembly GCF_036934945.1. Classification (NCBI taxonomy): domain Eukaryota; kingdom Metazoa; phylum Chordata; class Actinopteri; order Salmoniformes; family Salmonidae; genus Oncorhynchus; species Oncorhynchus masou. The sequence goes on from NC_088234.1 coordinate 38,406,952, forward strand.
AAAGGGTGAATGAGCTAGTTAGGAGAGATGTAGAACAGCTGAAGAATGAGAGACAGAAGGTAACCTAAAAAGACCAGCAGAGAGAGACAGAGTGAAGAGAAAGGACAGGAACAGACATAACAAGACATGACACCTCCTCTATCCCACTAGAGTTTTATGACTTAACTGCCGGGTAGTTTAATACCTTGCAGGAACTCTCCCCCACTCTGCAGAAATGGAAGTTGAAAATCCCTTTGTTTACAACAGAGAGATTTTGTAGTACAGTAACATCCAAGATTGGATAATGAAACAATATTTCTGTAATCTAAACATTTGGAATGGTTTGTGGCTATTTAAAAAATAATCATGTCCAACATTTATTGTTTTGTGATATCATGAAAGACATTGTAATGTAAACATTGTAACTTTAAGAGCTTTAACAATATATATATCAGAGTTATATCTAAATGTTGTAAAACTTACATGATTAAATATGAAACTATTTGTGAGAAGATAAAATGTGATTTTAGTATAAACCTGGGCCAAGTCAAGTAAAAAAAACCTCGTGACAAAATTCACATCAGACCAAGTAGGATGACGGTAAGCCTGACGTCACGAATGGTTAGACAATAGAGACCATAAAAACGTGGCGTGGTGGCTGCACGTTGAAATGGTAGGAATTTAAAGCGGTGGCTACGCAGCTGAGAAATGGTTTACAGGTTTAAGTAGACAATAGACATGAACTTCACATTTCATGTTTGCATATTTAATGCATCAAGATCTATATATAATATATTTTAGGAATACTTGTCACGGCCATCGAAAGGGTTGGACCAAAGCGCGGCGTGGTGAGCGTACATTTTCCTTTTTATTTAAAATGTCGCCAACAAACAAAGAAACAACCATGTAGCTTACAGCGCTATAGTGCCACTAACAAAGTCAACTACCCACACTGAAAGGAGGGGAAAAAAGGGCTACCTAAGTATGATTCCCAATCAGAGACAACGATAGACAGCTGTCCCTGATTGAGAACCATACACGGCCAAAACATAGAAATAAAGAAACATAGAAAACAAAACATAGAATGCCCACCCAAATCACACCCTGACCAAACCAAAATAGAAACATAAAAAAGGCTCTCTCAGGTCAGGGCATGACAATACTAAAGATTCCAAACTGAGAGCAAGATAAATCTAAATGTGATACAAGTGCCTGATTTGGGCCGGATCACACCGGTACTGAGTACTGGCACCTTAAATTATCTACTGCTTGATTATCGGCAAATAAAAAATATTGGCACAGTACCGGCACCCAAAACGAGTGCCGGCACACATTTCCGTCCACTTCAACCACTGTCTGAAACAAATTTTACTTCTGAGATTCTGTTCTCTGTGCCGCTGATAAATAGTGCTGAGCGATTAGTGCTTTTTGAGGCCTGTTCGCTGTCAGTTTGATTGAATGAAATTTTGACCGTTATCAACTTCAGTAAAAAAAAACAACATTAAATACATTTTGCATTATGTGGGTTGAATGCTGTAGCAACACAGAATAACACAATAAAGTCCCATGATTGTAGTAACTGCACATTATATTCCTTATCACTTATTAACCATAATTTATTCACATTTCTTTACTTCAATAAAATATGTGAGTTTTATTATTTGTTTTATTTGATGACTATTATTTAATTCCAAGTCATCATCTCATCTCTATAGAACTGCTGCCTATGCTGTCTGACAAAATCACTATTTTGTAGTTCTTCAAAGTAAATAATGCATACTTTTATGAACGCTAAATACCAACTATCAATCACTTAGATTGTGTATTTTCAGGTAGAGATACCTCGGGAAGCAACTGCTGCTTTCTATATCACCTCACGATAGTGCATTCTTCTCTGTTCCATAGCAGTAATAAAAGACACACATACAGGTAAAGTAGATGCGCAATGGATTATGCTCATTGTAGTTAATTACCACGTTTTATGAGCTAAACTATGTCGAATATTAGCCTGTTAGAAACTACAACTCCCTATAACACACAGTTCAGGCTTGATCCGATTTATCTCTAGAGAAACTGTGCGATGTACGCATTGAACTCACAGAAGAAAAAATAACAAATTGGAAATCAAATGATTGAACTGAAGTTGGTAAAATAGTTGTTTAAAAACAGAAAAATTACAGACATTTCAGTTAAATGTCTAAGCACTATTGATAAGTCATCCTGACAGAGTAGCCAGTGAATCTGAGTAGCTCTCTCTCCCCCTCTGGTGGTGGTCTATGGAAACTGCAATAACGTAGGGGACGACAATCAGATAAGAGGCAATCTGTAATTTTGATTAAGATATTAATGAGCGAGCTCGGACCGACGTAGTCAATATAACTATTTGTTTAGCACTTTTGAAATGTCCAGCGACAGAATTCAAAATATGGACCATTCTTACAGTGTTCTCCCTGTACACCAAGTCAGGACCGTAGGATAAATAAAGGGGGCATTTAAGCAGACAATGAAAGCTCTTACAATATTTGATGATTACATTTCTCTAAAACAGGTCATAGGCTGCATGTGCACCACCAAGTCAGAACAGTAAGCGAAATTGAGGGGTAAACAGACCAAATTATTATGGTGAGGCACATGGGCTACTAACATCTTACTACACAACATACATTTAGTATTACTTTCTTAGCTACAGTATATGGCGGCAGGGTAGCCTAGTGGTTAGAGCGTTGGCCTAGTAGCCGGAAGGTTGCAAGTTCAAACCCCCGAGCTAACAAGGTACAAATCTGTCGTTCTACCCCTGAACAGGCAGTTAACCCACTGTTCCTAGGTTGTCATTGAAAATAAGAATTTGTTCTTAACTGACTTGCCTAGTTAAATAAAGGTAAAATAAAAAATACATATCTCCCTGGGATATTACATAATTTATGCAGCAGCATAGAATACATTTTTGGACTCATCTTGTTGTGCTGTGCTCACTTGAACAGGAAGGTGGCACGGCGGTCCTTCGTGGGGCAAATTTTGTCATCAAAGTCTGGAATTCTCTGGATTTATGGTGCTTTTAAAACAACTGAGAACTCTGAAAAAAACGTAATTGGTCATTGGTCTTCACGTCGTAGCTCTAAAAAGAGGCCAGATTTACAATTCCGAGTTGGATTATTGTTCAAAACGTATTTTCCCATTCGGAGCTTGTTTATTTCCGACTTTCCCGTTTACCTTGAACTCACTGAAGTCAAGTTTTCACGAGCGGGCACAAATCGTGCTTCATTAACAGCATGGCCAATGTTAAAATGTTTATAATTTTAAAATTGTAAAAGAGCCCCTTAATCCCAGATCTGGGACCACACAGCCATTCCACTGAATAGCAGGCTAGTGATTGTTTTGCAATGCTTGCAGTTAGCCACTGTCACTGATTCCTTCCAAACCACTCATTGTTGAATTTGCGATTTGTTGTGTAATGTTTAAGTCCAATTGCCGATGAGCACCTGTACATTTTATCTATAATTTCTCTTCATTATTTCTCTTCATATGACAAGGATTAAAAAGGATTTGCCAGTAGATTGTTGACTTGATTCATAATGATGACTGCTAGCTAAGATTATGAAAGTATGATGTTTACATGATCAGTCCAATCAAAGCTACTGTACATATAACGTGATTTGACATAATTTTATCTGTGGCCAATGACCTTGAGCCTTCTTGGAAGGGCACTTCTAGTGTAACTCTATGGCAGCACCCAAGGGGCAAGACTTTTCTAGCTCTAAACTTAGACTTGGCAGTGACATAGTGTCCCCGTGAGTGACAGAACACTGAGCCAATCACGGCGCAATGCTCCGTATTTTCTGCTGGCAAGCCCCACCACCACCACAGAAAACACTGAGCTCGGCTGAAACACCTGCATTTTGGAGCTGCCTTACTCAAGAAAACAAAAAAGAGACCATGTTTGTATGTGGCTTCATTAAATCAATGATATACATACATATATATGGCCCTTAGCCGTGGTATATTGGCCATATATCACAAACCCCCGAGGTGTCTTATTGCTATTATAAACTGGTTACCAATGTAATTAGAGCAGTAAATATAAATGTTTTGTCATACCCGTGGTATACGGTCTGATATTCCACAGTTGTCAGCCAATCAGCATTCAAGCTGGAATCACCCAGTTTATAATTCCCATTATAACCTGGGTCATTTGAGCCCTCAATTCTGATTGGCCGATAGCCGGGGTATATCACTGGTATGACAAAACATGTATTTTTACAGCTCTAATTATGTTGCTTACCAGTTATATGACGCGTTGCATCGTGCCTAAGAACAGCCCTTAGCCGTGGCATATTGGCCACATACCACACCCCCTCGGGCCTTATTGCTTAAGTGGCAACCAGCAGGGGTAGCTACAGTCATAAACTTCAGCTTGATGGATCTCTTCCATGGCTTGAACCTTCAGTGTGACAGTGGCTCCGACCAGAAACAACCCTTAATCCATAACCCTAGTCCTGTAGCCCTAGAAATGACCTCTACCCCTACTCCATTGCCAGCAAGCAAACCTTGGCATAGGATGTCATAATTACTGTAAAAGCTACCCATGACGATCAAATGAATTAATTATATTTAATTACCTTCATAGCTTTAAAATAAGCTCAACCAGCATAAAGCTACCAGAACATGTAGTTAGAATAATAGAGAAGCTATGTATGCTACTTTCGCAACACTGCTCACACACTAAGTGGGTCTGATAATGCACAAATGGAATGCAGACAGACAGACAGACAGGTCTACTGGCACTTTTACTACCATAAACAATATATGTAGAGCATTATAAGTACATCACTTGACAACTGTTCAGGTCATATGAGCTTAAACAATGCACCCATACTCAATAACACACATGCACATGACGCATGCACCCACGGACCCACCCAATCATGCACGCTAACACGCACGCGCACACACACACACACACACACACAACCGGTTTACCTGGCAAGGAATCCAACTACAGGTCTTTACAAAAATGATTTCAGTGTTTGAGACTGTGGCGAACCATGACTATTGGATGTACAGTGCCTTGAGAAAGTGTTCTTATACCCTTATTCCACTTTTTTGTTGTGTTACAGCCTGAATTCAAAGTTCTGGCTTCAGACCAAGAAGTCCTTGAGTGCCCCAGCCAAAGCCTAGACTCAAGTCCCATGGAAAACCTGTGGAAAGACTTTCTGTTCACTGCCACTCCCTGGGGTGGCAGGTAGCCTAGTGGTTAGAGCATTGGGCCAGCAACCGAAAGGTTGCTGGATTGAATCCCTGAGCTGACAAGGTAAAAATCTGTCATTCTGCCCCTGAACCAAGGCAATTCACCCACTATTCCCTGGTAGGCTGTCAATGTAAATAAGAATTTGTTCTTAACTGACTTGCCTAGTTAAATAAAAGGTTAAATAAAAATATCCAACTCAACAGAGCTTGAAGAAATTTGCATGGGAGAAAATCCCCAAATCCAGACATGCAAAGCAGATACAGGCATACATAAAATGACTCAAAGCTGTAATCACTGCCAAAGGTGCAAAGATTTTCATTTTTAATACATTTGCAAAACTGTCTAAAAACATGTTTTCACTTTGTTTTCACTTTATTATCAAGTATTGCGTGTAGATGGGTGAGAAAAAAAATCTGTTTCATCAATTTTGAATTCAGGCTGTAACACAACAAAATTTGGAATAAGTCAAGAGGTACTTTCTGGTATATCCAATTTGTTACAGCAAAATTCAAAAATCAAGAAAAATACAAACAGAGCATCACTTAATGCGCACAACATTATATTGTGTAGTTGGACCGTTCTAGTGCAGACTCTATTGCAGGAGAAGCAATGCTTTTTGATGACAACATCAAACAGGCTTGAGCCATGCTTCAGGCTGCAACTCACACAGAGACAGCACAGCTGCCCCCCGCCCCAGATATAATTTGTGCCCCCCCAGTTTTGCTTCTCCATAAACATTAGAAATAGTAGACAAATTACCCTGCCTGTTTTTGCCAATGTAGCGCTGCCAGTCCTGCCAGAAGGCGCAGAATGGGACAGAGGCTATGTCTCTGCCTATCCCAGTCTGCTGTCCCCACATGCTTCAAGATGGCCACTATTGTTCCTGTACACTTACACACTTAAGTCATTTAGCAGACGCTCTTATCCAGAGCGACTTACAAATTGGTGAATTCACCTTCTGACATCCAGTGGAACAGCCACTTTACAATAGTGCATCTAAATCATTTAAGGGGGGGTGAGAAGGATTACTTATCCTATCCTAGGTATTCCTTGAAGAGGTGGGGTTTCAGGTGTCTCCGGAAGGTGGTGATTGACTCCGCTGTCCTGGCGTCGTGAGGGAGTTTGTTCCACCATTGGGGGGCCAGAGCAGCGAACAGTTTTGACTGGGCTGAGCGGGAACTGTACTTCCTCAGTGGTAGGGAGGCGAGCAGGCCAGAGGTGGATGAACGCAGTGCCCTTGTTTGGGTGTAGGGCCTGATCAGAGCCTGGAGGTACTGCGGTGCCGTTCCCCTCACAGCTCCGTAGGCAAGCACCATGGTCTTGTAGCGGATGCGAGCTTCAACTGGAAGCCAGTGGAGAGAGCGGAGGAGCGGGGTGACGTGAGAGAACTTGGGAAGGTTGAACACCAGACGGGCTGCGGCGTTCTGGATGAGTTGTAGGGGTTTAATGGCACAGGCAGGGAGCCCAGCCAACAGCGAGTTGCAGTAATCCAGACGGGAGATGACAAGTGCCTGGATTAGGACCTGCGCCGCTTCCTGTGTGAGGCAGGGTCGTACTCTGCGGATGTTGTAGAGCATGAACCTACAGGAACGGGCCACCGCCTTGATGTTAGTTGAGAACGACAGGGTGTTGTCCAGGATCACGCCAAGGTTCTTAGCGCTCTGGGAGGAGGACACAATGGAGTTGTCAACCGTGATGGCGAGATCATGGAACGGGCAGTCCTTCCCCGGGAGGAAGAGCAGCTCCGTCTTGCCGAGGTTCAGCTTGAGGTGGTGATCCGTCATCCACACTGATATGTCTGCCAGACATGCAGAGATGCGATTCGCGGTAGAAACCCCCCCAAAAAGTGTTAAAACAATTCAAAATATATTTTATATTTGAGATTCTTCAAAGTAGCAACCCTTTTCCTTGATAATAGCTTTGAACTCCTGGCATTCTCTCAACCAGGTTCATGAGGTAGTTACCTGGAATGCATTTCAATTTACAGGTGAACCTTGTTAAGTTAATTTGTGGAATTTATTTCCTTCTTAATGTGTTTGAACCAATCAGTTCTGTTGTGAAAAGGTAGGGGTGGTTTTCAGAAGATAGCCCTATTTGGTAAAAGACCAAGTCCAAATTATGTCAAGAACAGCTCAAATAAGCAAAGAGAAACAAGTCCATCATTACTTTAAGACATGGAGGTCAGTCAATGCGGAACATTTTAAGAACTTTGAAGATTTCTTCAAGTGCAGTCGCAAAAACCATCAAGTGCTATGATGAAACTGGCTCTCATGAGGATCGCCACAGGAAAGGAAAACCCAGAGTTACCTCTGCTGCAGAGGATAAGTTCATTAGAGTTACCACCCTCAGAAATTGCAGCCCAAATAAATGCTTCACAGAGTTCAAGCAATAGACACATCTCAACATCAACTGTTCAGAGGAGACGGTGTGAATCAGCCCATCATGGTCAAATTGCTGCAAAGAAACCACTACTAAAGGACACAAAGAAGAAGAGACTTGCTTGGGCCAAGAAACACAAGCAATAGAAATTAGACCGGTGGAAATCTGTCCTTTGGTCTGATGAGCCCGTTTGGAACTGTAGATGAACAGATGATCTCTGCATGTGTGGTTCCCACAGTGAAGCATGTATGTGGTGGTGTGATGGTGCTTTGCTGGCAACACTGTCTGTGATTCATTTAGAATTCAAGACACACTTAACCAGCATGGCTACCACAGCAATACGCCATCCCATCTGGTTTGGACTTAGTCCCACTATCATTTGTTTTTCAACAGGACAATGACCCAACACACCTCCAGGCTGTGTAAGGGCTATTTGACACAATCCCCCCATGAAAGCAAAGGTAACTGAACTAAATTACTATCGCATGAAGCACTCCCTTCTGTCATCATGAAGGGCACTGAGAGACTAGTCAAGGATCATATCACCTCTGCCAGACCTGTCACCCTAGGCCCACTTCAATTTGCTTAACGCCCCAATAGATCCACAGATAATGCAAACACCATCGCTCTGCACACTGCCCTATCCAATCTGGAAAAGAGGAATACCCAGGTAAGAATGCTGTTCATTGACTACAGCTCAGTATTGAACACCATAGTACCCTCCAAGCTCATCACTAAGCTTGAGGTCCTGGGTCTGAACCCTGCCCTTTGCAACACTTCGCTGATCCTCAACACTTGGGCCCCACAAGGGTGTGTGCTCAGCCCCCTCCTGTACTCCCTGTTTACCCATTACTGCATGGCCATACACACCTCCAACTCAACCATCAAGTTTGCAGACGACACAACAGTAGTAGGCTTGATTACCAACAATGACAAGACAGACTACAGGGAGGAGGTAAGGGCTCTGGGACTGTGGTGCCAGGAAAATAACCTCAGGCTTGGCACCAAAAACCCTCAAAGTTTTACAGATGCACAATTGAAAGCATCCCGTCGGGTTGTATCACCACCTGGTACAGCAACTGCACCACCTGCAACAGCAGGGCTCTCCCGAAGGTAGTGCGCTCTGCCCAACGCATCACCTGCCCAACGGACACCTGCAGCACCTGATGTCACAGGAAGGCCATAAAAACATCAAGGACAACAACCACCCGAGCCACTGCCTGTTCATCCCGCTATCATCCAGAAGGCGAGGTCAGTACAGGTGCATCAAAGCTGAGACAGAGAGACTGAAAAACAGCTTCTATCTCAAGGCCATCAGACTGTTAAATAGCCATCACTCGCATATTAGAGGCTGCTGCCCTTAATACATAGACTTTAAATCACTGGCCACTTCAATAATTGGAACACTAGTCATTATAATAATGTTTACATATTTTGCATTACTCATCTCATATGTATATTGTCACGAACCGGCTCAAAGCCCGTAACAAAAGGGAGACAACGTGGAGATAAGGCGTAACAAAATATATATTTATTAACTAAAGCAACTAAGGAAAATATACAATGGTGTGTGTAATCAGTAATCAGTAGTGTAAGTGAGTGTTTTGCATGCATAAATGTGATAATGCAGGGTGTTGAAAAGATGCTAAAGCAAACAACTCAAAAACCACCAAGAAACACAACAAAATCCATAAAGGTGTCTGCATGGAGAGAGTCTCCTCCATGAATGGGGAAGTGGTGTATTTATCCTGGGAGACACCGGGCCCAGGTGTTTCCCATGTAGCTGACGACCTTCCCAACTCCGCCCACCGACATCCTAATAAGGAAACAACAAAGAGAGAATACGGCAGAGTGGGAGGGTCGTCACATTTCCCCCCATAAAACCGGGGACCAACAAGGGCCCCGGAACAACGACACAGCCCTCTGCGTCCCAACTTGACACAGTTTCTGCGTCCCAAATTGATGAGGGGTTACGTGTTCACTTACAATTTGCCCCAGCCAACCTCCTCCCTAGACCTCAGCAACCTTCGCACAGGAAGCAACATTTAAGAGGAAAGAAGAAAAAAACAGGAGGGAGCAGACAGCACAGAGAGAACATAACAATAAGAACAATGGTCAGTCACGTAAACATTTAGGAACAGGGCCCACGAGAGAGAGCATCAGCAATCACGTTTTCAGTCCCCCGGATGGGCCGCACATCGAGATGGAATGATTGTAAAAATAAACACCATCGCATTATCCTCTGGTTTGGACACATCATGGACCTCAAAAAAGTGAGGGGGATATGGTCGGTGTAGACCACAATAGGTACTACCCCCGACCCGACATACACTTCGAAGTGTTGTAGGGCCCAAATGAGTGCTAGCGCTTCCTTTTCAATAACCAAATAGTTCAACTGATAATCGTTAAACTTTTTAGAAAAGAAACTAACAGGCCTCTCAACCCCAGACACATCTGCTTGCAGCAAAACTGCACCTGCCTCCACATGACTAGCATCCACCTGCAAGGTAAATGACAAATCCATGCGAGGAGCAGCCAGCACCGGAGTTGAGGTAAGCAACCTCTTTGCATCTTCAAAAGCGTGTTGACAATGAGTAGACCAAACGTAAACAGCCTTAGCTTTCAGCATACCTGTCAAAGGAGCGACCACAGTAGAGAAATTATTACAATAACTACGGTAATAACCAATCATGCCCAAGAAACACATCAGTTCCTTTTTAGTAGTTGGTGGTGGAAAAGCATCAATAGCCACCACTTTAGCCCGAACAGGACGCACTTCACCCTGCCCAACCACTTTTCCAAGGTATGTAACGGTCGCCTGAGCAAACTCGCATTTAGCCAGATTGATTGTGAGGCGACCCGCAGCCAGACGTTTGAACAAGGCTTGAATACGGGACAGATGTTCTTCCCAAGTATCTGCATATATCACTACATCGTCCAAATAAACAGCGCACCCGGTCAAACCGGCGACAACCCTGTTCATAAGTCGCTGAAAAGTGTCAGGTGCATTACGCAGACCGAAACTCATAACCGAATACGAGTACAGACCAAAGGGTGTAATAAAGGCAGAGATTTCACGTGCCCTAGTCGTCAGTGGCACCTGCCAATAACAGGTCAAATTTGCTCACAAACTTAGCTGCACCGACTTGATCAACACAGTCCTCCATCCGAGGAAGAGGAAAAGAATCTGGCTTTGTGACACTGTTTACCTTATGGTAGTCCGTACAAAATCGGTTTGTTCCATCCGGTTTACTGACCAAGATACAGGGAGAAGCCCAACTGGAGAAAGAAGGCTCTGCTATCTTACTCTCCAGCATGTACTTGACCTCAGCATCCAGACAACGTAGTTTCTCTGAAGAAACTCTATAGAACCGCTGACGAATGGGGTCAGCATCTCCAATGTCAATATTTGTTTATTTTAATTTTACCTTTATTTTATCCGCCAGTCTCTGTATTGTCTATTGCAAGGTATAATAGATAGCGACTGGCTTACAGTTCCTACAGCTTCCACACGATGTCGCCAGTGTTGTGATTTCTATGCAGGTAAATCCTTGGTCATATGAGTAATAGGCACATCCTCTCGTCGGGTACACAGCAGGAAGAAATGGAAGGGGGAAAGTGGACTACGTTTTCCAAACTTGCTCCTATTGAATACAGATCGCTCCGTGATCAATTTGATCATTTATTAACGTTTACTAATACCTAAAGTTGGATTACAGAAGTAGTTTGAAGTGTTTTGTCAAAGTTTATAGGCAACTTTTTTAATTAAAAAAAATAACGTTGCGTTTAGAAACAGTGTTTTTCCAGTGTCTTCATAAATGGACATTTTGGGTATACAAGGACCGATTTAATCGAAAAAAAAGACCCAATTGTGATGTTTATGGGACATATAGGAGTGCCAACAAAGAAGCTCGTCAAAGGTAATGAATGTTTTATATTTTATTTCTGCGTTTTTGTGTAGCGCCGGCTACGCTAATTCTTTCGTTTACGTCCCCTTCAGGTATTTCGGGGTGTTGCATGCTATCAGATAATAGCTTCTCATGCTTTCGCCGAACAGCATTTTAAAAATCTGACTTGTTGGCTAGATTCACAACGAGTGTAGCTTCAATTGAGTACCCTGCATGTGTGTTTTAATGAACGTTTGAGTTTTAACGAGTGCTATTAGCATTTGGTGTAGCGCATTTATTGTTGGCAAGGTGGGACGCTAGCGTGTTGGGTTGCCCAGAGAGGTTAACTGGTACAACAACCTGACTAATTGCCTCCCCCAAAAAACAACTATCATGAGACACCCACTTTCTCATCAGGACATCCTCTTGGCGAAAATAGCCAAGGGCGACATCTCCCAACTGTTCTACAGGCACAATTTGGTCACGTAACTCTTCTAACGTGGGGTCATCGCGTTGCGCATGGATTAGATCTGAGCGAGTTACAGATAACGGGATAACAGGGAAAACAGCAACATACTTCTTTGTATTATTATCATCATTAGTCGGCACAGTGACCAGTTCGCCACGGCCCATAGAACGTGTCACTGCACACGCAGAGAACATCTCTGGGAAACTCTGTACACTCTCATCAGGAATCCAAACAAATGACGGCTTGGTGGAAACCACTAGAGATGGAAACACGACAGGCCATACACGCTCACCAGCCAAGTTATTCCCAAGGATAACGTCGATACCCTCAATAGGCAACAAAGGACGCACCCCCACAACAACTTCACCCTTCACCAATCCACAATCCAACATCAGTTTATGCAATGGAACTGACAGAGTGTTCAAACCTATTCCCCTAATTAGAACACTATTCCCCGAATCAGTCTCAAAAGAAAAGGGTAACACAGACTCCAACACAAATGATTCAGAGGCACCTGTGTCTCGCAGGATCTTCACTGGCACTAGGTTTTACTTCCAAACATAGACACAAAACCTTCCGTAATGAAAGGTAAATAGTTTGGATCAATATGGACTTTCACATTCTCCTGGGCCTGAGGAAATGAGTCATGAGTGAACTGATGTGGAACAGGTGCAGCTAACGCGGTAGCCTTAGATTTAGCGTAAGCACCCTTTGACCTGAGAAGTGGACATTTGTTTTTCCAATGACCTGAACCTTGACAGTAGTGACACTCCTGCCCAAAGTCAGCTTTACCATGGGAGTCAGGCTCAACCCTAGTTGAATAGAACTCTCCCCATGAACCAAAGTATCTCGGTGAGCGAAGCCCAAATCTATACGAACGCCCCCACTCTTTCCGAATACGGGGCTCTGCAAAGACACTTTTGTGAGTCAACACATACTCGTCCGCCAAAACCGCAGCTTCAGCGACATTCTTTACTTTCTGTTTGTTAATATACGTGGCAATACGATCAGGAATTGTGTCCTTAAATTGCTCTAACATAATCAGATCACACAGCCCTTGGAAAGTCACAACTGCAGAGGCGGAACACCAGCGATTAAACTGTAAAGATAATTGTCGCGCAAACTCAACATGAGTCTGCTTATCATCCCTTTTTAAAGTTCTAAATCGTTGGCGGTAAGCCTCAGGGACCAATTCATAAATCTGTAACACAGCTGTTTTAACTTTATCATAACCGGCCACTGTCGGCTACACTAAGGGCTGAATATGCTTCCTGCGCTTTACCGGTCAGCACACACTGTAACATTAAAGTGCGGTCAGAATCAGGCCAACTCCTAGCGTCAGCAACATGCTCAAACAACGAAAATAATGTCTCAGGGCCCTTTTCATTAAACTGAAGCAATAACCGTAGGTTCCCAACAATATCAAATGTCTCTGGGGCACGACCAAAAGAGGAACTACCCCTAGGTAAATCTGGGTCACCTTCCCAGAACAAACTCTCCCCTGAGATCTTTCCTTCCCTAACCAACTCTATACGTTCTTGTTGCAACTTGATTTTAGCACGCTCCATATCTTGTTTAAATGCCAATTCCTTTGCAAACTGTACACGATCATGCTCTAGCTTCTCACGATCATGCTCTAGCTTCTCACGATCATGATGCCGATCATGCTCCCTTTTCTCATGTTCATGCTACCGATCATGCACTAGCTGTAACAGAAGCAGTTCTTTCTGCTGTTCAAAAAGAAGGCTACTAGGACTAACCGATGGAATGGCCATTGTAACGTTATGGGGAGATGACAAGTCCTCAGCAGAGGCTGGCCCAGTGGTAACTTCAAGAATACCACTCTCCATCAAATTGGCCTTCAATATCAACCTAATACAATTCTTTAAACGTTTATCACTAATTTCAACCTTGTAGTGTTCAGCGATCTTCAACATCTGTTCTTTAGTACCTAAATCTAACAATTCCTCTGATGGAAAGCGAATTAACTCATCTACATAAGACGCCATAGTCACCCCAAAAAATTCTCACTCTTCCCCTCTGCTGGGCACACCAGACCACAACCCGAGAATTGACAATCACCCCGAGCACCACAGAAGAGAGATGAGATACGGAGCTTCCCCAAAACCTACAATAACTCAACCCTAGTCTTTGTGCGGAATTGGGGTGGGAATTTATGCACTGTAGCCCGCTGGCAAGGAAATAGAACTCCACAGCATGCTGGCAAATTCCACCAAGCCACGGATGTGCCCCCGAGACAACTGCTCAGTCCACAGACACCACACAAAAATAACAAACATTAACCATGCCCAACATATTCCAAAAAATGAAACAGGTCGCTAAGCCTATCAGGGGAAAAATGCTATAGCTCCGGGTAGCAAGTTCCACTAAACTACCCAAATCTCCCACCGAGGTACACAGCCGATTACTCACCTCAGACTGACGTCCCAACAGAGAGCAGAACAAACGTTTCCAGGCTAGGCAGGGCCTGGAAACTAACCATTATACTCTCTCCAACGCATCACACAACCCAAACAACAAAGGCAACCAATACTGGGCCTATCAAACTCAAACAAAATATGCAAACCAAACACGTACCTCCCCGGTCTCCCAACCAATAGTTCAAAGATCCCGGATGAGCCCCCACTTGTCACGAACCGGCTCAAAGCCCGTAACAAAAGGGAGACAACATGGAGATAAGGCGTAACAAAATATATATTTATTAACTAAAGCAACTAAGGAAAATATACAATGGTGTGTGTAATCAGTAATCAGTAGTGTGAGTGTTTTGCATGCATAAATGTGATAATGCAGGGTGTTGAAAAGATGCTAAAGCAAACAACTCAAAAACCACCAAGAAACACAACAAAATCCATAAATGTGTCTGCATGGAGAGAGTCACGTTCTGACCTTTATTTCCTTTGTTTTGTCATTATTTAGTATGGTCAGGGCATGAGTTGGGGTGGGCAGTCTATGTTTGTTTTTCTATGATTTGGGTATTTCTATGTTTCGGCCTAGTATGTTTCTCAATCAGAGGCAGGTGTCATTAGTTGTCTCTGATTGAGAATCATACTTAGGTAGCCTGGGTTTCACTGTGTGTTTGTGGGTGATTGTTCCTGTCTCTGTGTTTGCACAAGATAGGGCTGTTTTTGGTTTTCCACATTTATTGTTTTGTAGTGTTCGTTTATCTTTTTTTTAATTAAACATGAATCAATATAACCACGCTGCGTTTTGGTCCGCCTCTCCTTCACCTCAAGAAAACCGTTACAAGTGGTGTATTTATCCTGGGAGACACCGGGCCCAGGTGTTTCCCATGTAGCTGACGACCCTCCCAACTCCGCCCACTGACATCCTAATAAGGAAACAACAAAGAGAGAATACGGCATACAGAGTGGGAGGGTCGTCACAATATACTGTATTCCATTCTACTGTATATTAGTCTATGCCGCTCTGACATTGCTCGTCCATATATTTATATATTCTTAATTCCATTCCTTTACTTAGATTTGTGTGTATTGGGTATATGTTGTGAAATTGTTAGATATTACTTGTTAGATATTACTGTACTGTCGGAGCAAAAACATCTGCTAAACACGTGCATGTGACCAATAAAATGTGATTTCATTTGATATGCTGGGTGTGCCCTCATAACCTGAGGGTACACCCAGAGGGGTGAGGGAGGGGAGATGTAATATATAGTAGGTACAATTCCCAAAGGCATTCTGACTGGGCACCTAGCCATTCAATGTCATAAGGTACCGCCTTCATTACCTTGCTTTGGAAGCTCATTGGATCCCAGGGTGGGTTTTTTTTCTTACAGAGGGGTACGAGTTGTTCACTTTTGCAGACAGCTAGGCTTACAGCTAATAATAAGCCAGCTTATAGCTACTAGCTTCGTTATGTTTTATTGCTCGTTGCCTAAGCTTTGAACAGCATTGATAGACCTGTCCGAAAATGGCTGGGCACTGCCAAGGGCAGACAAGCTCACCAACCAACCTGCAGGCCTGACCACTGAGGTTGAGGAGCCTAGCATCAAATGTTATACCCACCCATCCCCCACGCCACCTGCTGACCAACAAGAAGCAACTTGGTTACCCCGGTCACTAGCACCTGACGACCTGTTGGATCTAACCAAAACTGAGCTAGTGGAAGCAGAGTGTATTGTGGCTGGCACGTTCTTGCAAAGTGAAATCTCAACCACAGCCAGCAACAACACATGGACCCCATTCAGTGTTCCTCAAAGATACGGCGGGCCTTTGTCAGCAATGCTGACTGTGCTGTTGGCACTGAAACAACATTTTGGGGGCATCGACAGCAACGTGCAAAAAAATTGTTCTCCACCCCGAAGAAAGTATTCGATAAACACAGACTCTGAACACAGAGCATGTTACAATGTTTGTTACAATCAATGAAAAGCCCAGCTTGTCCAGCTGACATTTGAGAGGGACCGGACAAGTATATTTTGGCAGGAAGGAGAATGAAATCAAAAACTTCTCATGAGTATCAACACAGCATCGAGGAGGCTGCAACTCTTCTAAATGGTAAGCTACAACCTTTAATCGCCCTGGCCGCAATGCCAGAATTATTTTTACATTGGTTTTCCCTCGTGTAAGCCTACTGGTGGTTGGGCAAAAGTTTTAATGTAAGGTACAGTTTAGGGCTATGCTTATGCATCATTTCCATTTATCTTTGATTCTTAATGTCATTACTTGCTTTTGCGGGTCTATTTGCTATTGATAGATATACAGCTTTGCGTTATTTGATGGGTATATTGACAATGACCAATGTACCTTAAATGGTTGTGCTATAAGTTGAGCCCTGGATGTCCCCTACAGTGGTGCTGAAATTGGTAGCGCATCAAACGTTATCCATCAAACAGCGCTGACTAGCGGTAGCCTTCGGTCCATGGTCCTGAATCGATGGTTGCATTGTGTTCCGTTTTAATGAGCACATCTTGGGCTACCAGTCTTTGTGAGGATTCTCTTCAACATCGTGTGCTTTCTTGTGTGAAAGATTACAGCTGTTGTGTATGGCTGCATTTCAGATAGGCCTAATTTTAAAAAACAAATTTTTTTATGTTACAGTAGTAGGACCAAGACCGTGTGTAGCTTACTAAAGGAAGTAAGCAAGCGTTCACTCAGTTATCATTCAGTTGCATTACACAGTTGTGTGATAGGCTACCGTAAAAGTGATGTCAATACTATGAAAATGGCGCAGAGCCTACTTTTTTGCCCCCTCCCTGCTCTCTTGCTATAGCGTGTGTGTGTGTGTATGAAACTCTTCCACACAGAAAGTATTGCGCACCTGGAGAAGTTGCGGCTTGGTTACGAACATTGTGTAGTGTCACCAATTCAAAAGTAATGTAGCCTATAGTTGTAATTAAGTTTAACCAATGAGGCCTTCAAGAATCTTAAAGAATAAGAATGTTAAAGAATAAGTAGTCCTTTGACTCGAAAATAATAAGTCAGTAGACCCCAATCGTAACAATACAAAAATGTAAACCATTTAGCAATTCCAACACGAAATGAAGAAGCCAGCTGTTACTTCCCATTACAAACATCTTTTAGCACTGTTAGCACACAAAATAGCCAGTGATTATGTTAAAATACAACAATGTTTCACACACACATTATATCAAAGAGATTAATAGCAACAGAATCTGTGCCACTCAAAAGATGATGATAATTTGAAACGAAATCCTTCCTCCGGTCCTTCTTTATGAAATGGGCAATGGCAAGGTCGTGTAGTTTGTCCTTTGATTTTATATCTGAGAGTAGTACTCTCGGTTGAGATCAAAGCCAAGGCTGACAGTCGGGCCTGTCTGGTGGTGTTCCTGGAGTAAGTCTTGATCCATTTCAGGGCGGAGAATATCTTTTCAACTGAGGCAGTGGACACAAGAATGGTCAAGACCAGACAGATAAGCAGATACAGTTGGTACATACTCTTATTCAGCCGCTTCTAAATTCTGGAGAAAGTGGAGAAGACAGGCCGGGCTCCTACTTTCGAAGTCAGAGTTGGAGTACATCACTGTGTGAGTTTAGTTTTGAGCCACGGTAGATCAAAGTTGGGCTCTATTTTCTCAAGACTTGAGAAAGCAGTATTTTATCATTGTGAGAAAGAGCTTCTCTGTGCTGCTGCTCGTTAAGCCGAAGGTCTACTCGTGTCCTCAAAATGTTTTTGAACTCACCGTAGCTTGCAGTTGGGAAGTTGAGTCTTGGCGGCAAAGAACTGACTCCATAAAACTGGCTAGGTCTTTGAAACCAGTACTGGCCCAGGTTGATATCTTGTCGGTGCTGAAGAGTAGACAATAATCCCAACAGTGCAGCTTGTTGGTCTGCTCACACCCAGTCATCCACGGTGTTGGCCTCCCCCTCTGCATAACATTTCATTTCTCGTTCAAAGCTAATCTTAAAAAGGGCGATGCTAACAAATTAGCCACCATTTCCTCCTCGATAACACCTGCTAAAGCCACCTCCATTGTCACACTCAATACAACAAAAGCATGGGAAAACTAGGCTATTGCTCTCAGTCAGTAGTCACTTTACTTTTTTTCAAAATGGTCCCACCCATTCCAAGTCAAAATGTGATTGGTTCATTCCACGGTCACTCCAAAATACACTTGAATAGGCAGGCCCGTTACGTTGTCGGGCAAAAGCGGGGAGGGAGGAGCACCATTCTCAAATCCAACAGTAACCTGTGCCACTCTGTCATTTTGTCAACAAGGCAGCATGGTGCATCATCCAGAAACATACAACATACATCTATTTTCCACAAAATAAATGTTAGAATTTTCAAACTAATTTTCATTGGGAAGGCAGATAAATCTCAAAAGCAATCACTTTTGCATGTGAAAACACAGAATCTTACTCATTATCCCCACATGCTCCACTAGTGGCAACGAAAATATTTAGTGGCAAACAGTTAGAAAGAGTTTTCTTTCTTTTCTGGCAGACAGTTCTCTCAAGATTCTATTTCAATCTGTGGGAAACCTGTGACAACAATAATCTGTGTTCCAAGATCAGTAACCAATCAGGGGGATTAGAAATGTCTGTTGGAAAAAGGAAACCAAGCTATCTAGCTAGCTAGCTTCAGTGCAGTGCGATTGGAAGGTACTCAGACTCCTTGACTTTTTCTACATTTTGTTACGTTGCAGTCTTATACTAAAATTGATTGGCATTCAAGCCAAAGAGTTTCATCAGACCAGAGAATCTTGTTTCTCATGGTCTGAGAATCCTTACGTGGCTTTTGGCAAACTCCAAGTGGGCTGTCATGTGCTTTTTACTGAGGAGTGGCTTCCGTCTGGCCACTCTACCATATAGGCCTGATTGGCGGAGTGCTGCAGAGATGGTTGTCCTCCTGGAAGGTTCTCCCATCTCCACAGAGGAACTCTGGAGCTCTGTCAGAATGACCATTGGGTTCTTGGTCACCTCCAAAACCAAGGCCCTTCTCGCCCGATTGCTCAGTTTGGCCAGGCGGCCAGCTCTCGGAAGAGTCTTGGTGGTTCCAAACTTCTTCCATTTAAGAATGATGGTGGCCACGGTGTTCTTGGGGACCTTCAATGCTGCAGAAATGTTTTGCTACCCTTCCCCAGATCTGTGCCTCGACACAATCCTGTCTCTGAGCTCTGCGGACAATTCCTTCGACCTTATGGCTTGGTCTTTGCTCTGACATGCACTGTCAACCTTGGGACCTTATATAGACAGGTATGTGCCTTTCTAAATAATGTCCAATCATTTGAATTTGTCACGGGTGGACTCCAATCAAGTTGTAGAAACATCTCAAGGATGATCAATGGAATCAGGATGCACCTGAATTCAATTTAGAGTTTCATAGCAAAGGGTCTGAATACTTATGTAAATAAATGTGCAAACATTTCTAAAAACCTGTTCTCGCTTTGTCATTATGGGGTATTGTGTGTAGATTGATGAGGAAATTGTTTTATTTGATACATTTTAGAATAATGTTGTAGCTTACCCTACCAGTGGTGTTGGAATATGCTGTATTGTGAGGAGGATGCATCAACACCCTGGAAATAAAGCTAGCTTATTTTTATCTTGTGTTGTTCTTCTCTCTTTCTAGAAGCGATCAGTTACAAGACAAAAATACAGATTGAGGCCTTCAATCGAACTGAGGACAGAGAAATATGTGTACACCAGATCAAGGCTTTTACATGCATGGTTTTGAGATGTAAGTTACACTTCAAAAAATATTGGGTTGTTTTCTGTAAAAACAGCCAGGTTGGGTTGTTGGTGCTGGGCTATTTAGGTTGGATTATGGACATTTGACCCAGCCAGTGGGTTAATTCTCCCGCTAGCAGCGCGTGGAGTCCAGCAGAATGTGAGCAAGTATTGAGATGTGGCATTGTTGTAACCGGTAACTTGCAAGTCTTTTAGTGTGACTGAGTGGAAAACGGCTAATGTTATTTTGACAGACTAAGGGTGTTTTGGCTGACTGGAAACAGTGAAAACGGTAAATAACAAATGTTACGAATGATTAATTTCGTGGTCATTCAGGTTGTCCTATCGTAATTATGTAGTTAGCTTAGGCATTAGCTTGTGTTATGTCAATCTTTCCTCAGTTAGCACTAGGACTAATGTAGCCCACATTTCCCAGTTTCCATGATTGTGTATGCTGTCACTACTTCTGTGAATGTGTGAACGTTTCATCACAAAATAAACTGGTCACATTATTTATCCTTTATTTAACTAAGTCAGTTAAGAACAAATTCTTATTTTCAATGACGACCTAGGAACAGTGGATTAACTGCCTAGTTCAGGGGAAGAACAACAGATTTGTACCTTGACAGCTCAGGGATTTGAACTTGCAACCTTCTGGTAACTAGTCCAATGCTCTAACCACTAGGCTACCCTGCCACCCCAACATAACTTTCTAAGGACTGTTTGAGCAAAATGTTTCTGTGAAAAAACAGTGTGGCTAGATCAAATGCTGACTGTTGCGTCAATCAAAACTGGACATTCTAAATAACTGTTCTAATCACACGGGTTTGAGCGTACTCTGCATGGATCACTGTAGAATGATCACACCCGTTTGTTGGTATGTGTGAAAAGGTTAATGGAAGCTTCTCTAATGTCAAACATGTAAAGTTTGGTGTACAGCAGGGGAGGTCTCTAGGCCCTCTACCCTTTTCTATTTTTCCCAATGACCTGCCACTGGTATTAAACAAAGCATGTGTGTCCATGTATGCTGAGGATTCAACAATATACGCATCAGACACCACAGCTAATGAAGTCACTGAAACTCTTGAAACTCCCCATCCCGGATCCGGGATCGTGACTAAAGCCTCAGGCTCATTAGCATAACGCAACGTTAACGATTTCTGAAAATCGCAAATAAAATGAAAATAATGCGCCTGCTCTCAAGCTTAGACTTTTCTTAACAACACTGTCATCTCAGATTTTCAAAATATGCTTTTGAACCATAGCAATTGACTAATTTTGTAAGAGTATGCTAAGCTAGCTTAGCATTTTGAGTAGCATTTAGCACGCAACATTTTCACAAAAACCAGATAACCAAATAAATAAAATCATTTACCTTTGAAGAGCTTCGGATGTTTTCAATGAGGAGACTCTCAGTTACATACCAAATGCGCAGTTTTTCCTGAAAGCGTCTGTGTGTAGGAGAAATCGCTCCGTTTTGTACATCACATTTGGCTACCGAAACGAACCGAAAATTCAGTCACCTACAACGTCAAACTTTTTCCGAATTAACTCCATAATATCGACCGAAACATGGCAAACGTTGTTTGGAATCAATCCTCAAGGTGTTTTTTCACATATCTCTTCATTGATATATCGTTCGTGGAAGCCTGCATTCTTCTCTGAATTCTGTGGAAAAATACTTGCAGCTGACTTTTGCGCACCAATTTCGGCGCAGGACACCGGGCGGACACCTGGTAAATGTGGTCTCTTATGGTCAATCTTCCAATGATATGCCTACAAATACGTCACAATGCTGCAGACACCTTGGGGAAACGACAGAAAGGGCAGACTTACTCCTCTCGCATTCACAGCCATATAAGGAGACAATGGAAAACAGAGCCTCAAAAATCCTGCTCATTTCCTGGATGCCGTCTCATCTTGGTTTTGCATGAAGCTCACGTTCTAGGGCACGCACAGAAAATATCTTTGCAGTTCTGGAAACGTCAGAGTGTTTTCTTTCCAAAGCTACCAATTATATGCATAGTCGAGCATCTTTTGTGACAAAATATTGCGCTTAAAACGGGCACGTCTTTTTATCCAAAAATGAGATAACCTCTTGAAACTCTAGGGGCGCTAACAAAGAGTTGCAGTTTGTTTTGGATTAAGCGGCCAGTAATAAATGGGTCCTGAATAGGGCTGTTGGGGTGACCATATTATCGTCACACCGGCGGGAATTAGGCTTCTCCAAGCTCTGATGCTGCTGGTCATTAGTAGCCTACCAAACTTGCTAACTGCCTGGTACCCAGCACTCTATTGTCCATCTAATCACTCTGACATCAATGCAAATCTATTCAAAAATCTAATGAAACACTTCATGAGAGCCCATGAGCTCATGTTGTGCATCATTTCTATAGGCTATGCAATTGCAGGAGAAAACAGTGATGGTCGCTAATAAAAAGAGGAGGATCCCATCAGCTTTCTATAGGCTAGGCCTACTATATTTATTTCTCAACTTTCCTAGTATTAAGCACATTGGTTATATTTACAACAGAAGTATAGCCTACTTGGCTGGCATGAAGAAAAAAAACACAGGGAAAATGTCCTCCATTCGCTATTTAAATGCAAAGATGACGTGTATTTTTCCCCGCTGTCCCTGTTTCGATACAGGTGCATGATAATAGTCCATTCTAAATCAAAACAAATGTCACACATATATTATTTAGTATATGTAAAGATAAGATTAAATCAAGAATAGTCGGATGGGTGACAATATTAGCTTATCACTTGTGAATTATATGTTATCATGATTATCATGAATGATGCCCAGCATAAGAATCAATGCGACTTGTTCGAATCATAGTCCCACACATCATGTAGCCTAGCCCATAGGCCTATATGTTTTAATAAGATTCGTATCACTAAAGTGGCCAAATAACTTCTTCAAATTAATCACATTAATCCGCTTTACAAGGGGTGTAGAGCCTAACTGGCATATATAAGCAGCGCGTGAGTTTCAAGTTTGTACTATGAGGGATAGTAAATTGACATAGGCTAGTGCTTTTGCTGTTTGTTAGGCCTACTCATATTATAATGCTGGGTTAATAATAATAATAATAGTTGGATAACAGATCAGCTCTCGGAACTCATTAAGAATCTTCAATATAACCATTCATTCAGAAGGATAAATAAATATAAACACAGAATATCTAAGGGGCTTTTATATAACTATAATGCAGGGTTAATAATACTACTAATAATAATCGTTGGATAACAGATCTGCTCTCGGAACTCAATATAATAATTATTTCAGAAGGTTAAACCCATAGGTTTTTAGGTCTGTAGTAGGTTATAATAAACAGAAAATTGCGTTTCAATTCATAAACCATGTGCCATGAAATCGGGACATCGAAAATCTCTTCCCAACTATTTTTCAATCCAGCAGAGCTGTCAATTTTTTGGTCCTCAAATGAAATTTTCTTTAACCAATTTCTTTAACCAATTTCTTAACCAATTTCTTTAACCATTTTCTTTAACCAATTTCTTTAACCACAATTTTCTTTAACCAATTTTGTTCTTTAATGGGCCGACAGACAAGTTCCTTACTTTTCCGCCCTTCCACTTGATAAAGGTTCCAATTGAGGAAGATTATTTTATCAATTACTATATTTGAGTTTAACCACAGTATTTGAGGTATTATTTGTTTAGAATTTTCTGGTGGATTAAACTGAAATTGCAACCAACTTTCTATGGCTTGTTTAAAAAAAATAACGATATTTTGGAGATGATTTCATTTTCAAATAACCGAAAGTGAGCGGTTGTAATCTGAATAAAGGGTTAAAGGCCATTCTTGAACATGCGGTGAGACATTCTTACTAATTTGTAAATAAAGCCAGTTTGTTATCTAGAATTATTTATTTTCTGTGTTTAGAGGCAGAGAAACCAAAAGCCCACCATGGCTATTTTTAGAAAATGATCAGTCCATATGTCATGTGTAAATCCCCCGTTGTATTTACCCAAGTTCTCTCTTAACTCCAGGACCACTGACATTTTTTGTTTGTTGTTGCCTGATGCAGGACTCTAGTGCCAGAGAAGACTCTCAGACTGAAAACACCTCCATTAATTTATGAAAAGATAGTCAA
This sequence comes from Oncorhynchus masou masou, assembly GCF_036934945.1. NCBI lineage: Eukaryota > Metazoa > Chordata > Actinopteri > Salmoniformes > Salmonidae > Oncorhynchus > Oncorhynchus masou. The sequence continues at coordinate 38,431,209 of NC_088234.1, forward strand.
TTTGTGCCACAGTTTAGACTACCCATAGATCAGTTTTCTCACTCCCCCTTATGATTGTGTGGTGCAATGACAGAATGCCACCATCTACCACTAGCGGTCACGGCATAAGCTCGTAACTTTTAAAGGAAGAACCCTTGTACCTAGTCAGTTGCAAAACTGAATGCATTCAACCAAAATGTGTCTTTCGCATTTAACCCAGCCCCTCTGAATCAGAGACACTCATGGCTCATCCATCCATTGATCTATTAATTCACAGGAACTTCCTCCCGTCACTTCTCACACTACATACATGATAAATAAACGTCACTTTAGCACATAGCTTCACTGCATCAGTTGGCTACACCACAAAAACACAAACATTTACAGTATAACTGCTTTGCTAAGCACCTCATCAAGATGTCATTTGTAAAAAAAATGCCTTTGTTCATGTGTACTGCAAAGTTGTGGTGAATAGGTTTCTAACTATTGCATTGTAAATCAGTAGAACTGTCAGTGAGTGTTTGTATGTGTGTGTGGAGAAGCAATAGATAAACTGGTTCCAGTTCAGTTGGATGTCTTCATACATTAATCTGACCCCTTTAAGACGCTGTTATACCTGAAACGCCAAACTGATGCACACACACACACACACACACCACACACACCACACACACCACACACACCACACACACCACACACACCACACACACCTCTACTGATTTACAATGCAATAGTTAGAAACCTATTCAGCACCACACATGAACAAAGTATTTTATTTTTTTGCCTTTAGTCAGTCCTTATCAGCATGGGAGTGTAGATGAGACATGCTGATTACCTACCGCAAGGTGTGTAAACTACTCCAGATAAAAGTGAAAGAGTACCCACGACTACAGGTGACTGATGGACAGAGTAATTTAATGTACCAGGCCAGTTTACAAAGGGCTCCTACCTCTCTGTGTCTGAGTTGGAAGCTCTTCCCCTCATGGTAACAGTTGTAGGTCCTTAGCAGAGACAAGATGTCTGACCTGAATATCAACACAACACCAGAGAGACAGACAGGGTTAATGTAGGTATTGATGCATTCCACTCGTGGTACATTAACATTGGATAAGTAAGAAGCTCTGTATACGTTAGTTCATTTAAAAAAACATTACACATAACTACATACATGTTGTCCTACGTAATCTGAGGTCATATGCAGGACAGACACACAGCTGGACTCACTTTGGGATAAACTTCTCCTCATCCAGCTTCACATAGTCAGCCATTCTGAGATACACTCATACAGCTAGGAGAGAGAGAGAGAGATTTATGTTAACAAAACAACGCAATAATTTGTGTTGGGACGTAACCAGAGCTTTCTGTTCTATGGAGATGCTGTAGGGGGAAAAGTATACATGCTGTACAATATACACACTGTAATAACATTAATGTAGTTACTAACATTTTCAGAAACATAGACTCAATTTCAGAGCACATACAGTAGTAACGTGTTGAATATGAATTACACTAATACTTTCATCTGTACAATCTACAGACTAAAAGTGTATTACAGGAGACCGGAGGCAACACTCCTTCCACTTTTCGTGCTACATTTCAAGATGGCCATGGTATGGACCTTAGGAACTTATTTTTCTATTTTCCCAGGGAAGTACCTAGCTCTCAATGGGGAACAAAATAGGGAATAGTTGCATGTAAATACCTGTCTGGACTAAAGCATGTATGGTGTGGGGGTGTGTGTTTGTGTGTGTGTGCGTGAGCGAGCACGAGAGCATGAGAAAGAGAGCCGAGCTAGCACTTTTGGTTCCTTGGCAGTTGTTGAACTTCGGTAAAACGGAACGTTTTTTAAACGTTCTCAGAATGTACATTTTTAGATTGCAGGGAGTTTCTGAGAACGTTTTACTATGGTTCCCTGAATGTTTTCCTGGGAGGTATTATTAACATTCTGAACATATGGAAATGAATTTGCTTAGGCATTAGTCATGCAAACACATTTCCTTTTAATTGTGTGTCATGTCATTTGTGTAAGTGGCAGGGAAGTCAGGTGCAGGAAAATCAAACTTGGTATAATGGAGTAGTTTAATAACGTAAAAACAAAACTCCAAAACCAAAGTACATAATAAAAATAGACGTGGGTACAAGAACCCGTCGCACAACAATCATTAAAACGCGAGCATAACAATAAACATTCTCTGACAAGGACATGAGGGGAAACAGAGGGTTAAATACACAACATATAATGAATGGGATTGGAACCAGGTGTGTAGGAGGACAAGACAAACCCAACGGAAAATGAAACATGGATCAATGATGGCTAGAAGACCGGTGACGTCGACCGCCGAGCACCACCCGAACAAGGAGAGGCTTCGACTTCGGCAGAAGTCATGACAGTACCCCCCCCGACTCTAGCCACGCGTTGACACTGGCCTTTGGGACGACCCGGAAGACAAGGCGCAGGGTGATCCGAATGGAGACGGTGGAACTCTCGCAGCAGGGAAGGATCTAACACGTCTAACACGTCCTCCACCGGAACCCTGCATCTCTCCTCCGGACCGTACTGAAAGGCACCTCGTCCGACGTCTCGAATTCAGGATGGATCGAATGGAGTACGCCGGGACCCCCTCGATGTCCAGAGGGGGCGGAGGAACCTCCCGTACCTCAGCCTCCTGGAGCGGGCCAGCCACCACCGGCCTGAGGAGAGACACATGGAACGAAGGCTTAATACGGGAAACGGGGGGAAGCTGTAACCAATAACATACCTCGTTCACTCTCCTCAGGACTTTAAATGGCCCCACAAACCGTGGACCCAGCTTCTGGAAGGGCAGGCGGAGGGGCAGGTTTAGGGTTGAGAGCCAGACCCTATCCCCCGGTGCGAACACTGGGGCCTCACTACGGTGACGGTCTGCACCAACTTTCTGGCGCAGTACGACGCGCTGAAGGTGGACGTGGGCAGTGTCCCAAGTTTCCTCTGCACGCCGGAACCAGTCGTCCACCGCAGGAGCCTCTGTCTGACTCTGATGCCAAGGAGCCAGAACCGGCTGATACTCCGATACACACTGAAATGGAGAAAGGTTAGTGGAGGAGTGGCGTAGTGAGTTCTGGGCCATCTCTGCCCAGGGCCCACTCCCGCGGCTGGTCCTGGCAATAAGACCTCAGAAACCTACCCACATCCGGGTTAACTCTCTCTACCTGCCAGTTACTCTCGGGGTGAAAACCTGCGTTAAGGCTGACCGAGGCCCCCCAGACGTTCCATGAATGCCTTCCAAACTCTTGAAGTGAATTGTAGCTTGCCGTCACCCCAATCAGACACTATATCCTCAGGCACCCCGTAGTGCCGGAAGACGTGTGTAGACAGGGCCTCCGCAGTTTGCAGGGCTGTAGGGAGACCGGGCAAAGGGAGGAAATGACAGGACTTAGAAAAACAATCCACAATGACCAGGATCGTGGTGTTACCCTGTGAAGGTGGAAGATCGGTTATAAAATCCACCGACAGGTGCGACCACGACCGTTGTGGAACGGGTAAGGGTTGTAACTTACCTCTGGGCAGGTATCTAGGAGCCTTGCACTGGGCTCACACTGAGCAGGAGGAAACATAAACCCTCACATCCTTAGCTAAAGTGGGCCACCAGTACCTCCCATTAAGACAGCGCACCCAGGATGACCAGAGGAGGGTGACGTGTGGGCCCAATAGATCAGCTGATCGCGGATAGCAGACGAAACGTACAAACACCCAGCTGGACACTGAGGGGGAATGGGCTCTGTACGTGACACCCGCTCAATGTCCGCGTCCAGCTCCCACACTACCGGCGCCACCAAACAAGAGGCTGGGAGTATGGGAGTGGTATCCATGGACCGCTCCTCTATGTCATACAGCCGAGACAGTGAGTCTGCCTTAACGTTCTGGGAGCCTGCTCTGTAAGAGAGGGTAAACACAAAACGGGTGAAAAACATGGCCCATCTTGCCTGGCGAGGATTCATTCTCCTTGCCGCCCGGATGTACTCCAGATTGCGGTGGTCAGTCCAGATGAGAAAGGGGTGTTTAGCCCCCTCAAGCCAATGTCTCCACACCTTCAAAGCCTTAATGACAGCCAACAGCTCCCGGTCCCCCACATCATAGTTTCGCTCAGCCGGGCTGAGCTTCTTAGAGAAGAAGGCAAAGGGGTGGAGTTTCGGTGGCGTAGCCGAGCGCTGAGAGAGCACAGCTCCTATCCCAGCCTTGGAAGCGTCCACCTCCACTATGAACGCCAAAGAGGGATCCGGATGGGCCAACACAGGAGCCGAGGTAAACAGAGCCTTCAGGTGCCTTAAAGCCCCGTCCGCCTCAGCTGACCACTGCAAGCGCACCGAGTCCCCCATCAGCAGTGAGGTAATGGGAGCAGCTACCTGACCAAAACCCCGGATAAACCAGTTGGCAAACCTTAAGAATCGCTGCACCTCCTTCACCGTGGTGGGAGTTGGCCAATTACGCACGGCTGTAATGTGGTCACTCTCCATCTCTACTCCTGACGTGGAAATGCGATGCCCTAGGAAGGAGACGGACTGTTGGAAGAATAGGCATTTCTCAGCCTCGACGTGCAAGTCATGCTCCAACAGGCGACCAAGCACTTTGCTTGGGGACACATGCTCGGTGCGTGTAGTGGAGTATGTCAGAATGTCATCAATATACACCACTACACCCTGCCCGTGCAGGTCCCTGAAAATCTTGTCTACAATGGATTGGAAGACTGATGGAGCATTCATCAACCCATACGGCCTGACTAGGTACTCATAATGCCCTGAGGTAGTACTAAATGCCGTCTTCCACTCGTCTCCCTCTCAGATACGCACCAGGTTGTACGCACTCCTGAGATCCAGTTTAGTGAAGAAGCGGGCCCCGTGCATTGACTCAATTGCCGTGGCAATAAGAGGTAGCGGGGTAACTGTACCTCACTGTGATTTGATTTAGACCTCGATAATCAATGCACGGGCGCAGACCTCCATCCCTCTTCTTCACAAAAAGACTAAGGCATTTGTGAAAATTCTAAAGCAATATAGAGTGGGATAGCGACCGTGCGTTTGGACAATTAATAGACACTACAGTAAATAAAACTGAATAAAAACATCTGTCTTGTCCGAGACCGGAGTCTACACAGACCGGTGCACTATAGCCAATCAGAACTACAGTAGGCCTTTAGTCACGACTTCCGCCGAAGTTGGCGCCTCTCCTTGTTCGGGCAGTGTTCTGTGCTTGTCGTTACCGGCTTGCTAGCTGCCACCGATCCATGTTTCTGTTTTCCATTTGTTATGTCTTGAGTGTACACACCTGGTTCCAATTTAGTTATTATTATTTCCCTATTTAACCCTCTGGTTCCCATTATGTGTTGTGCGTGATTGTTCCTGTTATGTGTTAGTCTTGTGTGTTAGGGTTTGTATTTCCCTACGTGGATACTTTGTACTGTTTATTTTTTTTCGAGTAAAGTACGTTATTTTCACTCAGTTCTGTTTCCTGTGCTTGACTCCGTCCTCACCTGTACACCACTGACACTGACAGAATCACACACCTCATTATGGAGTCAGCAGGTACACCCAGTCCTGTAGGAACAAGTCCAGCAGCACACGATGATGCTTCAACATCTTGTCAAAGCTATGGATCGCGTGCTGCTCAACATGGAACGATGGGAAAGAGGGGGTTTTCCTATAACCTTATCAACTTTTCTCCAACTAACACCACAACCCACACCGCTGTTCACCCCTCCGTCATCTGGACCCCATGGGATTCGGCTCTCGCTCCTGAGTGCATATGATGGGACAGCTGCCGGGTGCCAGGGTTTCCTTTGCCAGTTGGAACTCTACCTGGCGACCGTTCACCCGGCTCCCTCGTGATACAAGAGCGTGTCCGCCCTCATCTCCTGTCTGTCTGGGAAGGCGCTTGAGTGGGCCAACGCTGAATGGGGAAGTATCGATGCAGCGTCGTTCGGCTGGGAATGAGGATTTCACGCTTGTTCCATATCAGACAGGGGATGGGGAGCGCACAGGAATTCTCACTGGACTTCAAGACCCTGGCTGCCAGCGCAGGAAGGAATGAGAGGGCCCTGATCGACCATTACAATGTAGTCTGCGTGAGGATGTTCGTCGGGAGCTGGCCTGCATGGATATCACCCTTACCCTCGACCAGCTGGTGGATTTATCCATCTGGCTGGATAACCTGTTGGCCACCCGTGGATGTCCGGATCGGGGTCCGTCCATTCCATCCCATCCCACAACACCTCCGTAGATACACCTATGGAGCTCGGAGGTGCTGCTCTAAGGGTGACTGGAGGGGGGGGGCTGTCTCCTGCACTATCTGTGGCCGCAGAGGACACACTGCTGGTGGGTGCTGGAGAGGTTTCCCAGGAAGTCGAGACGGCAGGCAGGGCACTCACCCAACCCACCCAGAGCCTCCTTTTGCACACATTTATATCTATAGAATTTCCTGAGTTTTCCCTGCATTCCCAGCATAAGGCGCTAGTAGATTCAGCTGCAGCTGGGAACTTTATTAACCATTCATTTGCACTTATTTTAGTGATCCCTATTGTTCCTGTTGATGTGCCTTTCCCTGTACATGCCTTAGGATAGTCGTCATTTAGGGTTGGGTCTGATTAGGGAGGTCATGGCTCCACTATGTATGATAACGCAGGGGGGTCATGAGGAAGGGATTAGTCTATTCCTGATCAATTCTCCTGCGTTTCCTGTCGTGTTGAGGTTTCCCTGGTTGGCCCACCATGACCCCACTATTTTGTGGCAACAGAGGGCTCTCAAGGGATGGTCACATCAGAGTTCAGGGAGGTGTATAGGTGTTTCCATATGTGCAACTATGTGCAACTACGGTGGAAAGTCCAAACCAGGTCTCCACCATGCACATCCCCCCTGAATATGCCGATTTGGCTCTCACGACTCACAACTACCACCCCATCGACGGGGGGATTGTGCGATAAATCTCCAGGTAGACGCAGCACTTCCCAGGAGTCACGTGTATCGTGTGTCAGAGGAGGAGATGGCTGCTATGGAAACATATGTCACTGAATCTCTGGAACAGGGATACATTTGGCATTCCACTTCACCTGCCTCCTCGAGTCTCTTTTTTGTGAAGAAGAAGGATGGTGGTTTACGCCTGTGCATTGACTATAGGGGTTTAAATCAGATCACAGTGAAGTATAGTTAAAGTGAAGTAAATGTTTACTTGCACAGTGGAGTCTTTGTTTAGACATATAGTTAGCTTAACCTCTTGAAACTCCCCATCCCGGATCCGGGATTGTGACTAAGCCTCAGGCTCATTAGCATAACGCAACGTTAACGATTTCTGAAAATCGCAAATAAAATTAAAATAATGCGTTTGCTCTCAAGCTTAGCCTTTTCTTAACAACACTGTCATCTCAGATTTTCAAAATATGCTTTTGAACCATAGAAATTGACTAATTTGTGTAAGAGTATGCTAAGCTAGCATAGCATTTTGTGTAGCATGTAGCACGCAACATTTTCACAAAAGCCAGATAACCAAATAAATAAAATCATTTACCTTTGAAGAGCTTCTGATGTTTTCAATGAGGAGACTCCCAGCCACATACCAGATGCGCAGTGTTTCCTGAAAGCGTCTGTGTGTAGGAGAAATCGTTCCGTTTTCTACATTGCGCCTGGCTACCGAAACGAACCGAAAATGCAGTCACCTACAACGTGAAACTTTTTCCGGATTAACTACATAATATCGACCGAAACATGGCAAACGTTGTTTGGAATCAATCCTCAAGGTGTTTTTTCACATATCTCTTCATTGACATGCAGTTCGTGGAAGCTTGCTTCTCTCTCTGTGCCCCATGGAAAAATACTGGCAGGTGACTTTTGCGCACCAATTTCGGCGCAGGACACCGGGCGGACACGTGGTAAATGTGGTCTCTTATGGTCAATCTTCCAATGATCTGCCTACAAATACGTCACAATGCTGCAGACACCTTGGGGAAACGACAGAAAGGGCAGACTCATTCCCCTTGCGTTCACAGCCATATAAGGAGATCATGAAAGACAGAGCCTCAAAAATCCTTGTCATTTCCTGGATGCCAAGTCATCTTGGTTTTGCCTGAAGCTCACGTTAAAGGGCACGCACAGAGAAGATATTTGTATTTCTGGACACGTCAGAGTGTTTTCTTTCGAACAGTAGCAATTATATGCATAGTCGAGCATCTTTTTGTGACAAAATATCTTGTTTAAAACGGGAACGTTTTTCTTCCAAAAATGAAATAGCGCCACCATAGGTGTAAGAGGTTAACTTGAAGTGAAAATGACTTTCTGACAATATTAGAAATGTGTAATATCTGTAAATGTAGCTAGCTAGACTATCTTACATGAATGGACGCTTCTACTTCTGTCACGGATGCTATGGTTGCCCTTAGTTTGAAGATGTAATCCAGAGCCTTCTGTGTGTTCTCTTTTTGACTCCCTCTGCACATTTCCAATCAAAACGCCAGATTTTTCTCCATCTCCTTAATTATCATACTCTAATTCCATTTCACATTCCACTGAATTCCAAACTCCGTCCTCCAGAAAGTGGAGAGCAACAGTTTTGCAATTGAACTATGTGATATCTTTCAAAAAAGCTGCATTAGAAAGGATGACCTACACATACTGACCAGCTCATGTTATAGATAGAAGAGTGCTACATGGCAGACCAATCCAAAGTCATCTCTAGGCTTGTCCAGCCCATCCATTATCTCAGAAAATCATGGCTAGCGGGAAGGTTGCTGACTTTTTCCGTGGCTATACCAACTAGGCTCTTAAATTAACAATTGTATTTGTACTTACAGATGGTATACACGTTTGTTATGAAGGCACATGAACATTCACATGTTTCAGAAGACATTTCTGCAAATTGAGAAATCGAGAAATCATGTTACTAAACTGAATAAAAATAAGAAACTACACTATGAAACAAAGATAAATGACAAAGAATGACAGGCAAACTCAGCTCCACCATTCATTGAATAAGATGGCTCATTCATCAAAAAACTCACTGATATTGCCAACTACATTAATGATTTTTTTCATTTGCTAGATTGGCAAATTTAGGTATGACATGCCAGCAACAAACACTGAAACTACACATCCAAGTATATCTGACCATGCTTATTGTGAAGGACATTCAGTAAAGCCAGGATGTCTATGTATGCGGATGACTCAACACTATACACATCAGCTACTACTGCAACTAAAATGATTGCAACACTTAACAAAGAGCTGCAGTCTGTTTCAGAATGGATGGCAAGGAATAAGTTAGTCCTAAATATTTCAAAAACTAAAAGCATTGTATTTGGGACAAATCATTCACTAATGATTTGTCCCCAAAAAATAGTCCCAAAACTAAATATTGTAATGAATAATGTGGAGATTAAACAGGTTGAGGTGACTAAACTGCTTGGAGTAACCCTGGATTGTAAACTGTCATGGTCAAAACATATACAACATTAGCTAAGATGGGGAGAAGTCTGCTCTGCCTTCTTAACAGCGCTATCAACAAGGCAGGTCCGAAAGGCCATAGTTTTGTCGCACCCAGACTACTGTTCAGTCGTGTGGTCAGGTGCCACAAAGAGGGACTTAGGGAAATTGTAATTGGCTCAGAACAGGGCAACACGGCTGGCCCTTGGATGTACACAGAGAGCTAACATTAATAATATGCATGGCAAGCTCTCCTGGATAAAAGTTAAGAAGAGATTAACTTCACCACTACTTGTATTTGTGAGAGGTATTGACATGTTGAATGCACCGAGCTGTCTCTTTTAACTACTGGCACACAGCTCGGATACCCATGCATACCCCACAAGACATGCCACCAGAGGTCTCTTCACAGTCCCCAAGTCCAGAACAGACTCTGGGAGGTGCACAGTACTACATAGAGCCATGACTACATGAAACTCTATTCCACATCAAGTAACTCATGCAAGCAGTGAAATTTGATAAAAGAAACCGATAAAAAAAACAACACTTTATGGAACAGTGGGGACTGTGAAGAGACACAAACACAGGCACAGACACATGCATCGTTGAGAAGCTAAGTTATTGAAATGACATGGAGCTGTAGGCCTAACAGTCCTGCTTGCTGTAGCTTTTTCAACATAAGTTACTTATTAGCATAAAGGCTTACTTCAATATACAATATATCAATCAATCATTCATTTGTGCATGTCATCACACAGCATACAAGTCATCCATGTCTTTAAATACAGTCAAGCATTTTAGTTATAAAACTAAATAACAAAGGGAGCCTTGAATAATTAAACAATGAATAAACCTAAATATGTCGGCTAAAGTGATTGAATTCACAAATGCATTTGACTGTTTTTAATATTGGCTGTACTTGAGACTTTAAAACCTTTTTATTTTATTTTTTATAACACTATATCGGATTGATTATAATTTGTTTGTAAATAAATGACTGTATTTGTTGTGCTGTTTACACTGTTAGAAAATGTAGCTTCATTCAAATGATTAATGCAGAGCAAGGGGACCTACTACTTCAAGGTCTCAGAGCAAGTGACGTCACCGATTGAAACGCTATTTAGCGCGCACCACCGCTAACGAAGCTATCCGTTTCACATCCGTTACATTTAGCATGCAGTCTCTCCTCTCGCTACAGCCAATTCTGTTTGAATTATTATGTGGATTATAATAGATTTATATAATTGTAGGGGTTGATGCATTTTTCGTCACAGCAAATCTGGTCTGTGATATTGAGTTACAAATGTAAAACTTTAGAGTAGTTAAGCATCAAATACATTGCAAGTTCGCCCTTTTTTTGCCATTAGGCTACACTTTACAATATGACTGAACTCTGATTGACTGCAGCATCTATCCGTAGGGGGGATTTTTCACACCGAGCCGAGCTATTAGACTATCATCTTGTAAATTAATGGAGGTTTGAATGTTTCAGTCAGTCTCTCTCCTATTGCACTAGAGTCCTGCATCAGGCAAAATAAATCAGCTGGTGGGTCGTCCCGGAGTTGAGAAAGAACTTGGGTAAATACAAACACCCATCCTCAACCCAAATGAGATGGTTTGGGATGAGTTGGACCACAGAGTGGTGGAAAAGCAGCCAACAAGTGCTCAACATTTGTGGGAATTCCTTCAAGTCTGTTGGAAAAGCATTCCAGGTGAAGCTGGTTGAGAGAATGCCAAGAGTGTGCAACGCTGTCATCAAGGCAAAGGGTGGCTATTTTGAAGAATCTAAAATCTAAAATATATTTGGATTTGTTTAACGCTTTTTTGCTTCCTACATGATTCCATAAAATGTACAAAAAATATTTATATATATTTTCCTTCAATATAACCTACCACCCCTCCCCTCATTGGAGTTACCCATTGGACAACAACACTTAGGATTCATCTTTCAGCTTATACATACTCATATTTACTTTCGCTGAAAGGTAGAAAGGGAATTTCCAGTAAGCGTGTGAATGCTTGGAAACCCCAGATACGGGCTTTAGGGGGCGGAGTGTGTGGATACATAACAAAGGCTCAGGCAGCTCTACTGTTCACTTCAGTTCTCAGTTGAAATATGAACTCTGTCCTGTCTGTCTACCTGCTGGCGAGTCTGTCACTTTACTGCCTACTGCTTACAGGTAATAAATAACCTTACACAAACGGACAGGCACACACAGATTGGGTTAAAGTTTGTATAAGCAACATTGTGATTGTGAGTCAGTCTGTCGGTCTGTACTCTGTGGGCTGAATAGTAACTAGAGATCTGTGCACTCAAACTCTAATCTGTTTTTCTGGAATATTATTTTCCCACATGGTGTAATGAGAGTTAAACTGTGTGTAACATGATGACATGAGGAATTTCACCTGAATCACCATTTGCTGTTTCCGTGCCCGTCTCTACAGTGGGTAAAGGTGAGGGGCAGTTTGTTCCAGGGAGGTGTGAGTGTTATGACACAAAGATAACTGTCAGCGGACCACTGTCTGACCTCAAAGTCACACTCAAAGGCCTCACCTGCAACACTGACCAAATCATGTAAGTATCAGACCACACATGCACACACAACGGACCACACCCAGACATACAGACATGTGCACGCACACAGACAAGCTATAGTATAGTAAAAGGTTTTTTAACCTCAAAGCTATTTAAAGTAACTGCCCACTAGGCACACACTGGTTGAATCAACATTGTTTCCACAGCATTTCAATAAAATTACCTTGAACCAACGTGGAATAGATGTTGAATTGATGTCTGTGCCTTGTGGGTATGAGTGTATGTGTGTGATAAAGCATGTGTTTCCTCCTCGTGTTGTGTCATGACATTGTGTGTGTAATGATTATCTGTGTCCCTGTGTTTGTGTGTGTGTTAACTGTGTCTCTCTCTCTCTGTGTTGTAGAGTGGTAATGAAGAGGACCAGTGAGCCTGTGTGTGTGAATCCAATGGGACAACTGGGAAAACAGCTACTGCGCTGCTGGAAGAAGTAAGAGACATTTTCATCCAGGACTTGATTTACTTCACTTTACTTCCCAGTTAGCACATTTGGTTCCTTGGAAGTTGTGGGAACGTAAGCTTTTGGTTTCCCATTGTTTCTGGGAACAAAAGCCATACAGTACGTTTCCTGACCGGTAAAACTGAAACGTTCTGAGAACGGAACAGAACATGTTACCTGTTCTGGTAACTTACATTACAAGGTTGCAGGAAGGTTCTGAGAACGTTTTACTATGTTTCCCTGGTTGTTTTCCTGAGAGGTTTTATTAACATTCTGAGAACAGAAATTATAGATTGTTTGAAGGATTTTGAATAACTTCCTTAACATTTTTATTGAATGTTTCAATAAGACTTTTACTAACACTTGACAGAGTTTTGTTGACGCTAGGAACGGAATGGATATGTTTTTAAATAACATTCTTTAACATTCTTAAAATAACATTTTTCGGACCCTACTAATGCTTTCTTGTGTTTTTTTTACGGAAGGTTTTCTTAATGTTCTGAGAACATGACTTTAAATAGAACAGTGGGGAAACCCTGCAGAAAACTTCATGCTGAACTACTGAAATTCCCACAGAAGCACGTTGTCTCTTAACATTCTCTGAACTATTTGAGAACATTCCCTATGTCAAACCAGTTGGAGAACGATCCTAGAACATTACCCAAAATTGTAAATGTAACCATGTTTGAACTTTTTGTTCTGTTATGAAATACCAAGAAAATAATGTGCTGAGAATGTTACAAAGCCAAGCAAGTATTCTGCACCATTCCCAGAAAGGTGTGGGAAGTTTGTATGGAAAATAACCACAGGCAACGACGTGCTCAGTCTCACCAAGACCTAAGAAACATATGGTTTTCAGAACGTTATGGGCTAGCTGGGTTCACTTCAGCATTTGTTACTATTCTTTTCAGTACTTTACTGTAAGTGGGTAGTTATATGGCATACTTCCGAAAGACAATCTAGAATGTCTAACCAATTTGGCAACACAATGTATCAAAGGTTGTTGAACGCAAGGCTGGTTTGCGATTTTAGTTGACTCTAGACGAAAATATGCATGTATACAATATGCTGCAGAGTAAATACTGACATGTGGGTTTGATAAAATTGAGTCGTTAGTTTCAGTTTGACTGTGATTCAGATCATAAAATCCTGTCAACATGTTGTGATACAAAGAGCCGTTCAGCTAGTTTCTCTCTCTCTATCATATATCTGTCTTCATTTACCCTCTCTTTTTCTCTCTCTACCTTCCTCTACCTCCAACAGCTGTACTAAACATATCCACGTATATTCTCTCTCTCTCTCTTCTCTCTCTCTCCCAGAACCAGCGGATTGGATAAGAAGAGGTGTCTGAGAAGGAGGAGAGGGCAGGGGAAACGAGGACAGAAACAGAGGAAACTCATGGGACAATCTAAAGAGAGCAAAAGAAGGGCAACACCAATCCCTGCCTTAGGGTGACCACAGAGCCAGTACCTGTCCATTCTCCTGACCAGTACTGTAGTGTTCTAGCTAATTTACACTGTAACCCTAGACCAGACCAATACACTAGAGGCACTACCGACACCAGAGGCACCGGTACCAGAGGTACTACCAATTATAGAGACCAGATGACAACTACAGACACCAGAAAAACTACAGACACCAGAGGCACTACAGACACCGAACCAGAATCTGGGTTTACAGGAGATGTTGAATATGGCGATTGTCCTTTAAGCCTAGGAAGTAGCCATTCAACTTGCCATTCACCAGCTTTTCAAGCTTAATAATGACAAAATACGTACTTACCAAAAAAATGGAGTTTCGCTGAGCAACTATCACCATTACTGCCGTTATGGACTAACTAGACGATAGGCTATAAAGGCCTGGGGAAAGATATACTGTACATCAAACATATCCTATAAGGTCTACATAATTGACTTGCATGAAATATTATTGCATTCTGTGTAGCGCGGGTGAAACATTGTTATGATGTTCATACAATGTTGTCAATCAATTACCTTTCCTGTTGCTGGATCAGCCGACCTGTGCGTGGCAGTAATGAGGGATTTTATTGAAGGTGCGGAGAGGTGGATTTAGTGCATGCACGCTTGGTCAAAAACAATACTTAGATTCAGACAACACATTTTTGGGGGTTGCATGTAACTTTCTATTTAGACTTTTTTTGGAAGTACATACCGACCGTGAGCCCCGATTCTTGTTCATTCAGACACCAGAGAAACTATGGACAACAGAGGTTCTACAGACACCACATACAAATGTGTTGTGCTGAATGGATATCATTAATGTATCATTATGTTCGGTTACAGACATTGTCGTTTCTAACTGTTTATCGTAAACACTGTTGGTATCTATGTTGCTATTTGTAATACTTTTATACTTTTTCAAGGTGTTTTGTAATAAATATTAAACCTGATGCAGTGACTGACTGTTGTTCAATATATTCTTGTTTTCTACAGCCATTACAACATTCTGTTATTATCAGTCCCTCTCGCTTTCTCTCACTCTCCAAAAACTCCCTCTCTTTCTCCAACCCCCCCCCCTCTTTCTTCAACACCCCTCTCTTTCTCTCACTGTGTCACACGCTGATCTGTTTCACCTGTCTAGAGCTTGTCTCCACCCCCCACCAGGTGTCTCCCATTTTCCACTGTGTATTTACACCTGCATTTTCTGTTTGTCTGTTGCCAGTTCGTCTTCTATTGTCAGGTCGTCCCAGCGCGTTTCCTGGTTTTCCCTGCACTCTATTTGTTTTGTTTTGTACTTTTCCGGTTCAAAACGTTCTACTTGCCCTGAGCCTGCCTGCCATTCTGTACCTGCCTGATTCTGAACTGGTTTATGAACTGCTGCCTGCCCTGACCCTGTCTGCTGTCCAGTACCTGTCGGACTCTGGTCTGGTTACAAACCTCTGCCTGTCCTCGACCTGCCCTTTGCCTGCTCCTCGTGTTATAATAAATTATCTGAGAACTGAACCATCCGCCTCCTGTGTCGGCATCTGGGTCATATCCCGAGTCTGGATACAATGAAGAATTATGTAATAGACTATCTGTTTCCATGAAGGAACCAACTTCTTTTGTTAATCAACTAGAATCTCATATCAGCTACAGCAGGAAAGTAAATATTACACATCAAATATCATTACTAATGCTAAATATTTTACAACACACATATCCAAAACCAAACATCTTTTATAAATGATTCTGGTTTTATTGTTCTGAATAAGTGACTGTCACGCGTATGTGTGATTAGACCTGAAGACTTTTGTTATCTCCCCAAGCTAATGCCCAAACTTGACTTTTTGTGAGGTGCTGAAGACCTTGGTTCAAACCCAGTTGGTCACAACCACCCCATGGCACATGACAGCAGGTGTTTTAGTGTTTCTATCTGTCTCTGAAAGAGTTAACATAGAATCAAGGTAGATCAGATAAAGTTGCACTGGCTGAGCTATGGAAAAACACAGGAGACATTTTTTATTGAGCCTTTATTTCGACAGGGAGTCATGCTGAGACCTAGCTCTCTTCCACAGGTGAACCTTGTAAACACACCAATACACATCAAATGTACACTACACACATCACATCAATACACGAAAAGAAAAACACAATTATAGAAACCAACATTTTTCAGGAAAAAGGTCCTCAAATCAGCCTTTTGAATTGCCCTAGAGGCACCAATTCCTCCAACTTTAGAGAGCCTGGAGACCATTACACAAGCAAGGTGCAAAACAAACTAAAAGCAGGTTTACTTAACTCAGTGGAGATTGAATTAGCCATCCCTGCGACCTGGTCTGGTGTCTAATACATCTATAAGGTAGCCCTTTACACTCATACCCGTACGTACACAAGTTGAAAATGACTGATTTAGACCTAAGTGCCTAAATATGGAATGCGGTGGCTGTACAGTGTCATGCTATACATGAGGTCAGAGGTCAGGGTCTCTGCATCACCGCTCTGTATGAGTATTAACTGAGAGGCGTTCTGAATTTGAGCACTGCGTGTGACATGAAGTTGCCCCCATCCCTCCTGCTAAATGGGCAACTATTGCCAAACAAACTGGTTGTCTGAGTGAGGGAAATGCTGTCAATTATGAGGACTCAATGTATTTTGAAAAATGAGATATTGAGGATTATAGTAAATACTGCTTTGATGTCATACAAGCAGGCTAAACACTTGTGAGTCCAAATGTGCACTTCACATTTTCATGTCATAAAACTCATGTGTTAATGTTTATCATCACTATGTTTGATGTACAGTTACAAGATGACATGGCGTTATACCCTGGGGTGTCCTGAACAGAATGAGCCTGTTTGTTGTATTGTGAATAAAATTTGCTGTGGACCACGCCTCTGAATGCACTCATGACCCCCTTCTACGCACACCAAAATTACGATCTGCTTCTCTGAATTGCCTTGTGAAGGCCTAACAGTGTAGGACCGTATTTGATCATTTAACTAGTCATGTTGGCCACAGAACAAGCTTTGAAATGATACCCATCTGACTCAGATTGCGATTTGGATTGTGCAAACAACAATAGTAATTGTGATAGCAGTGATCCAAACAAAACAACTACAACTGAACTTGCTGTAGTTCCTCAACGGCAAAGTTCGGAGAGCTCAAAAAAAGTACCTTATAGTTAAAGACTCTTCTTTGAGTCATAAAAGTACATTGAAATTACTTAGGAACTGTGCATGCTTTGGAGAGGTATGTAGCCAATTGAAGACACCAGGTAGACCTTTCACTTAAACCCGTTTTTTTGTTGGCTTATCAGTGCATTCAGAAAGTATTCAGACCCCTTCCCCTTTTCCCAATTTTGTTTCGTTACAGCCTCATTCAAAAATCAATGAAATATGTTTTTGTCATCAATCTACAAAGCGAAAACAGGTTGTTAGCCATTTTTGGAAATGTATACAAAATAAAAACTGAAAGACCTTATTTACAAAAGTATTCAGACCCTTCGCTATGAGACTCGAAATTGAGCTCAGGTGCATCCTGTTTCCATTGATCATCCTTGAGATGTTTCTACAACTTGATTGGAGTCCACCTGTGATAAGTTCAATTGACTGGACATGATTTGGAAAGGCACGCACGTCTATCTATATAAGGTCCCACAGTTGACAGTGCATGTCAGAGCAAAAACCAAGCCATGAGGTTGAAGGAATTGTTCGTAGAGCTCCGACAGGATTGTGTTGAGGCACAGATCTGGGGAAGGGTGCAAAAACATTTCTGCAGCATTGACGGTCCCCAATAACACAGTGGTTTCCATCATTCTTAAATGGAAGAAGTTTGGAACCACCAAGACGCTTCCTAGACCTGGCCGCCCGGCCAAACTGAGCAATCGGAGGAGAAGGGCCTTGGTCAGGGAGGTGACCAAGAACCCGATGGTCACTCGGACAGAGCTCAAGCCTTCCTCTGTGGGAGAACCTTCCAGAAGGACAACCATCTCTGCAGCACTCCACCAATCAGGACTTTATGGTAGAGTGGCCGAGAGACGGAAGCCACTCCTCAGTAAAAGGAACATGACAGCCCGCTTTGAGTTTGCCAAAAGGCACCTAAAGACTGTCAGACCAAGATAAACAAGATTCTCTGGTCTGATGAAACCAAGATTGAACTCTTTGGCCTGAATGCCAAGCTTCCCATCTGGAGGAAACCTGGCACCATGCCTATGGTGAAGCATGGTGGTGGCAGCATTCTGCTGTGGGGATGTTTTTCAGCAGTAGGGACTGGGAGATGCGAAGGATCTTTAGGGATCATTCAATATTCCCTTTATTTAGTTGTTCAGTGAAATCATCCCATGTGAAGAGTCAACTCATTTAATTCAAGTTCAATTCGTAACTAATAATTTGCAATTATGTCTACTTATGATAAGGTAAAAGGTTTATGTGTCTGTCTCCATACAATATGGTAAATTTATCCAACTCAAAAAAACTCTACAAATCTATATTTAAATGGTAACAATATTAATTTGCATATATTTCTGTTAATTCCCATATACTCCCTTTAATTGCCACAGAAAGGTCTCTGAATATTCCCCAAAATGTGCAACCCTACATCAAACACATATCTTACAAGTAATTATATTTTTGTTTGGTTAGCCATATAACTTTCCCTGACATCACATTGTAATTTTCAATTGACCTGATATCGTCGGATGGCTAGCATTCAATGTCTGCGGATGCGTTGTCTTCTACCCAAGATATAAAATGCTATCATAATTGACCGTAGTGCATATAAAGCACACACAACACCACAACACCATGATGACTGAAAACATAACCGTATGACGAACGAGTGATGAATTTCTGGGCAAGGGCGGTCCATTTAAAATTAACACATTATTCTCTCGCCCCTTGCCCTGCAAGTCTCAGCTCATCATACGTCATCAGAAGTGTCCACTTAATTTCAGGACTGAGGGGAGAGGGTGTGTCTTTTGCGTGTTTGGAATGCAGAGAGAGTGAGCTAGCCATATTTAGTATTATTTTCACTTTCAGTTACTAAGCTAGCAAATACAGCTGACTCAAACACCCAGCTCAAACAGAGAGAGATGCTATCTTAGCTAGCTGGCTATGGCTATCCATCACTGGAACTCTTCCATGTCAAGGTAAGCTTTTGATTTTATAAAATGTTTTGCCACGGAGGCCCCTCAGGAGTGCATGCTTAGTCCCCTTCTGTACTCTCTGTTCACCCATGACCGATTGGCCAAACACGACTCCAACACCATCATTAAGTTAGCTGATGACACAACAGTGGTAGCCCTGATTAACGACAACGATGAGACAGTCTATAAGGAGGAAGTCAGAGACCTGGCAGTGTGGTGCCAGGACAACAACCTCTCCCTCAATGTGAGCAAGACAAAGGAGCTGATTGTGGACAACAGGAAAATTGCGGACTGAACAGACCCCCATTAACATCGACAGGAGCGGGTTGAGAGAGTTTCAAGTTCCTTGGTGTCCACATTACCAACAAACTATTATAGTCCAAACACACCAAGGCAGTCGTGAAGAGGGCACGACAACACATTTGCCCCCTCAGGAGACTGAAAAGATTTGGCAGGGGTCCCCAGATCCTCAAGAAGTTCTACAACTGCACTATCGAGAGCATCCTGGCCGGTTGCATCACCGCCTGGTATGGCAACTGCTTGGCATCTGACCATAGGGCACTACAGAGGGTAGTGTGAACTGCCCAGTACATCACTGGGGCCAAGCTTCCTGCCATCCAGGACCTACAGTCCTGACATTTAATCCTAGTAAGAAATTCTCTGTCTTAGATCAGTTAGGATCACCACTTCATTTTAAGAATGTGAAATGAGGATGACCAGTCCGGGGCCCGCAATGAGTTTGCCCAGTCCGGGGCCCGCCGCGAGGGTCCCGGACTGGAAAAATTCTGGAAATTTACCAGAAAGTTTCCGACCCTTTGCAACCCCATTGCGACGTCATATGCACTGGTAGTTCAATTTCTAACTTATTTAAATTTGTTTTTACTTACACTTGTATATTGACTTTTCCATATTGAATTGATGTTGGTGTATTTCAGGCCCCGCAGTGAATAGAATTGTATACTCACACACTCGATCAGAAACGAGGGCTGAGGGGCTTACTTTGCCAACTTCACTTGCTTGGCTAATTGTTTGGACCGACGGTAAAGATGGCCATCAGGGATTCCCCCAAGGCATAACACAAGTGTAAGTGGAGGAGTGTGTGTCTTTTACGTGTTTGAAACGCAGCCTCTCTTTCTTTCGGGCTTCTTCCCTCATTTTTGAAGGAATTTATTTATTTAAAACTGTTCAACTACTGTCTTTCTCTCTCTTTGCGTCAACTATTCACTATATTTTATGTACTGCAGTGCTAGCTAGCTGTAGCTTACACTTTCAGTACTAGATTCATTTTCTGGTGCTTTGATTGGGTGGATAACATGTCAGTTCCCGCTGCAGGAGCTCTGATAGGTTGGAGGGCGTTGTCATAATTACTGTGTAAGTCTATGGAAGGGGGTGAGCCTCCAAGGTTTTGCATTGAAGTCAATGTACCCAGAGGAGGATGGAAACTAGCTGTCCTCTGGCTATGCCATGGTGCTACCCTACAAAGTGCTGTTGAGGCTACTGTAGACCATCATTGCAAAAGTGTCTTATCAATTATTTGGTTACGTGAATATATTTAGTATAGTTTTATCTAAAATTTGATGGTTAATGGTTCAGTATTTACATTTCTCTGAAATTCACTGAGGAGGATGGTCCCCCCTGAGGAGCCTCCACTGGTACATATGCATAAATCATCAGATACATGTTTTTATTATTTGGAGAGTGTGTGTGTGTGTTATAGATCTATTGCAGTTCATAGGAGCCCTGTGATTTACTAGAAACCATGTGACTGGGAGCTGACTGGATATGGGCATGCAGGAAACAAGGGGTGAGGGACACACACAGTGCCTTTGTCCCTCTCACTGCTTGTTTCCGGCATGCCCATATCCAGTCAGCTCCCAGTCACATGGTTTCTAATAAACCACAGGGCTCCTGTGAAACCTACTTTACCAGGCCATCTGGGGTCTCACACACACACACACACACACACACACACACACACACACACACACACACACACACACACACACACACACACGACTAGGCTGCAACATGGAATAAAGCATCATTAGATACTAAAGGAAAACTAAAAGAATACGGTCTCTCAATAATTACTAATCAACATCCTGTCCCGGCCCACTGTGTGAGGTATTACGTAATCTACCCTGACCTGGAGTGACACTAACCTATGACACCAGTAAAGCCTCTGTGTGTCCTGGAGTCGGCTAAACTGATTTATTTTAAACACTTGTTTCCTGTAGAACGTGTTTTGTGACAGAGGGCAGAGAAGATGGGACAAAGAAGGAGGACAAAACAGAGAA
This sequence comes from Oncorhynchus masou masou, assembly GCF_036934945.1. Lineage (NCBI taxonomy): Eukaryota > Metazoa > Chordata > Actinopteri > Salmoniformes > Salmonidae > Oncorhynchus > Oncorhynchus masou. The sequence continues at coordinate 38,452,543 of NC_088234.1, forward strand.
AAGAGGGAAGAGAGATAAGTGGAGAGCTGAGAGAGAGGGGGAGAGAGAAAGAGGAAGAGAGAGTTAGGCAGGACAGAGAGCAGAGTGCACAGAGGGACAAGAGGCTGACCAATTCGTAAGGTCAAATCTATGTTTGTCTTTCTGAGAGTGACAGCCTGGGTAATAGACAGAGCTATATAGAGTTAATGAGTTATATTGTTGCACATTAACACCATTGCTGACATAGACAACATCATTTTCTTCTCAGCCTGTTTTCTGACAGGTGAACACAAACGAATGCCTGAAGCACACGCACACACACAGTGTGTAGAGCAGGGATGGGCAACATTGATGGGAGTGGGGGCCACAAAAAAGTGTCACGTGCAACTAGAGGAAAAAAACAAAAAAAACAACAACCTCTAGACCACCTTAACTCCACACACAGAGACGTGCACAAAGCTCTTTCTCGCCCTCTATTTGGCAAATCTGACCATAATTATGTCCTCCTGATTCCTGTTTACAAGCAAAAACTAAAACAAGAAGTATCAGTGACTCGCTCAATACGGAAGTGGTCAGATGATGCGGATGCTACGCTACGGGACTGTTTTGCTAGCACAGACTGGAATATGTTCCGGTATTCATCCAATGGCAGAGGAGAATACCACCTCAGTTACCAGCTTCATCAATGCATTCATGCATTCACCCGCAGTGAGAGGACATACATACAGTGGAAGACGGAAGTATACATACACCTTAGCGAAGTACATTTAAACTCAGTTTTTCACAATTCCTGACATTTAATCCTAGTAAAAATTCCCTGTTTTAGGTCAGTTAGGATCACCACTTTATTTTAAGAATGTGAAATGTCAGAATAATAGTAGAGAATTACTTATTTCAGCTTTTATTTTCTTTCATCACATGCCCAGTGGGACAGAAGTTTACATACACTCAATTAGTATTTGGTAGCATTGCCTTTAAATTGTTTAACTTTGGTCAAATGTTTTGGGTAGCCTTCCACAAGCTTCCCACAATAAGTTGGGTGAATTTTGGCCCATTCCTCCTGACAGAGCTGGTGTAACTGAGTCAGGTTTGTAGGCCTCCTTGCTCGCACACGCTTTTTCTGTTCTGCCCACACATTTTCTATTGGATTGAGGTCAGGGCTTTGTGATGGCCACTCCAATACCTGACTTCGTTGTCCTTAAGCCATTTTACCACAACTTTGGAAGTATGCATGGGCCCATTGTCCATTTGGAAGACCCATATGCGACCAAGCTTTAACTGACTGATGTCTTAAAATGTTGCTTCAATATATCCACATCAGTTTCCTGTCTCATGATGCCATCTATTTTGTGAAGTGCAAAAGTCCCTCCTGCAGCCCCACAACATGATGCTGCCACCCCCGTGCTTCATGGTTGGGATGGTGTTCTTCGGCTTGCAAGCATCCTCCTTTTTCCTCCAAACATAATGATGGTCATTATAGCCAAACAGTTCTAGTTTTGTTTCATCAGACCAGAAGACATTTCTCCAAAAAGTACGGTATTTTCCCCCATGTGCAGTTGCAAACCGTAGTCTGGCTTTTTTTAATGGCGGTTTTGGAGCAGTGGCTTCTTCCTTTCTGAGCGGCCTTTCAGGTTATGTCGATATAGGGACTCATTTTATTGTGGATATTGATACTTTTGTACCCGTTTCCTCCAGCATCTTCACAAGGTTCTTTGCTGTGGTTCCGGGATTGATGTGCACTTTTCGCACCAAAGTATGTTCATCTCTAGGAGACAGAAAACGTCTCCTTCCTGAGCGGTATGATGGCTGCGTGGTCCCATGGTGTTAATACTTGCATACTATTGTTTGTACAGATGAACGTGGTACCTTTAGGCATTTGGAAATTGCTCCCAAGGATGAACCAGACTTGTGGAGGTCTACAATTTTTTTCTGAGGTCTTGGCTGATTTCTTTTGATTTCCCCATGATGTCAAGCAAAGAGGCACTGAGTTTCAAGGTTGGCCTTGAAATACATCCACAGGTACACCTCCAATTGACTCAAATTATGTCAATTGTTCTATCAGAAGCTTTTAAAGCCATGACGTAAATTTCCAGAAAATTATAAGCTGTTTAAAGGCACAGTCAACTTAGTGTATGTAAACTCCTATCCCACTTGAATTGTGATACAGTGAATTATAAGAGAAATCATGGGTCTGTAAACAATTGTTGGAAATAATATTTGTTTCATGCACCAAGGTAGATGTCCTAACCGAATTGCCCAAACTACAGTTTGTTAACAAGAGATTTGTGAAGTGGTTGAAAAACAAGTTTTAATGACTCAAACCTAAGTGTATGTAAACTTCCACCTCCAACTGTACATATCCCAACCAGTAGACATGTGCGGTATTACAGGCAACATCAACAACCAATCTAAAGGCTAGAGCTGCCACTTTCAAAGAGCGGACACTAATTCGGACACATAAGAAATCCCGCTATGTCCTCAAATGCCACCTGCACAGTGACATAACAGGCTAAATACCTTTTATGCTCACTTTGAGGCAAGCAAAACTGAAGCATGCATGAGAGCACCAGTTGTTCCGGACGACTGTGCGATCACGCTCTCCATAGCCGATGTGAGCAAGACCTTTAAACGGGTCAACATTCACAAGGTTGCTGGGCCAGACGGATATCCAGGATGTGTACTCAGAGCATGCACGGACCAACTGGCAAGTGTCTTCACTGACATTTTCAACCTCTCCCTGACCGATTCTGTAATACCTATATGTATCAAGCAGACCACCATAGTCCCTGTGCCCAAGAAAGTGAAGATATCCTGCTTAAATTACTACCGCCCCATAGCACTCACGTCGGTAGACATGAAGTGCTTTGAAAGGCTGGTCATGGCTCACATCAAAACCATCATCCCGCAAACCCTAGACCCATCCAATGCGCATACTGCCCCAACAGATGCACAGATGACACAATCTCACTCACACTCAACACTGCCCTTTCCCACCCAGACAAAAGGAACACCTATGTTAGAATGCTGTTCATTCACTACAGCTCAGTGTTCAACACGATAGTGCCCACAAAGCTCATCACTAAGGACCCTAGGAAAAAAAACCTCCCTCTGCAACAGGATCCTGGACTTCCTGCTATGGTGACCAGCGAGCTGAGATAAGGGGGGACTTTACCTAGCAGGGTCTTGTAGATGCCATGGAGCCAGTGGGTTTGGCGACGAGTATGAAGTGAGGGCCAGCCAACGAGAGCGTCCAGGTCGCAATGGTGGGTAGTATATGGGGCTTTGGTGACAAAACAGATTGCACTGTGATAGACTGCATCCAATTTGTTGAGTAGGGTATTGGAGGCTATTTTGTAAATGACATCGCCAAAGTCGAGGATTGGTAGGATGGTCAGTTTTACAAGGGTATGTTTGGCAGCATGAGTGAAGGATGCTTTGTTGCGAAATAGGAAGCCAATTCTAGATTTAACTTTGGATTGGAGATATTTGATATGGGTCTGGAAGGAGAGTTTACAGTCTAACCAGACACCTAAGTATTTGTAGTTGTCCACGTATTCTAAATCAGAGCCGTCCAGAGTAGTGATGTTGGACAGGCGGGTAGGTGCGGGTAGCAATCGGTTGAAGAGCATGCATTTAGTTTTACTTGTATTTAAGAGCAATTGGAGGCCACGGAAGGAGAGTTGTATGGCATTGAAGCTTGCCTGGAGGGTTGTTAACAGTGTCCAAAGAAGGGCCAGAAGTATACAGAATGGTGTCGTCTGCGTAGAGGTGGATAAGAGACTCACCAGCAGCAAGAGCGACCTCATTGATGTATACAGAGAAGAGAGTCGGTCCAAGAATTGAACCCTGTGGCACCCCCATAGAGACTGCCAGAGGTCCGGACAGCAGACCCTCCGATTTGACACACTGAACTCTATCAGAGAAGTAGTTGGTGAACCAGGCGAGGCAATCATTTGAGAAACCAAGGCTGTCGAGTCTGCCGATGAGGATGTGGTGATTGACAGAGTCGAAAGCCTTGGCCAGATCAATGAACACGGCTGCACAGTAATGTTTCTTATTGATGGCGGTTAAGATATCATTTAGGACCTTGAGCATGGCTGAGGTGCACCCATGACCAGCTCTGAAACCAGATTGCATAGCAGGGGAGGTATGGTGAGATTCGAAATGGTCGGTAATCTGTTTGTTGACTTGGCTTTCGAAGACCTTAGAAAGGCATGGTAGGATAGATATAGGTCTGTAGCAGTTTGGGTCAAGAGTGTCCCCCCCTTGAAGAGGGGGATGACCGCAGCTGCTTTCCAATCTTTGGGAATCTCAGACGACACGAAAGAGAGGTTGAAAAGGCTAGTATTAGGGGTGGCAACAATTTCGGCAGATAATTTTAGAAAGAAAGGGTCCAGATTGTCTAGCCTGGCTGATTTGTAGAGGTCCAGAGATTTTGCAGCTCTTTCATAACATCAGCTGAACGGATTTGGGAGAAGGAGAAATGGGGAAGGCTTGGGCGAGTTGCTGTGTGGGGTGCAGTGCTGTTGACCGGGGTAGGAGTAGCCAGGTGGAAAGCATGGCCAGCCGTAGAAAAATGCTTATTGAAATTCTCAATTATGATGGATTCATCAGTGGTGACAGTGTTTCCTATCTTCAGTGCAGTGGGCAGCTGGGAGGAGGTGTTCTTATTCTCCATGCACTTGGCTTTTCTAACTGCCTGTGTATAATGGTTTCTAGCTTCCCTGAACAGCTGCATATCACGGGGGCTGTTCAATGCTAATGCAGAACGCCATAGGATGTTTTTGTGTTGGTTAAGGGCAGTCAGGTCTGGGGAGAAGCAAGGGCTATATCTGTTCCTGGTTCTAAATTTCTTGAATGGGGCATGTTTATTTAAGATGGTTAGGAAGGCATTTTTACAAAATATCCAGGCATCCTCTACTGACGGGATGAGATCAATATCCTTCCAGGATACCCCGGCCAGGTCGATTAGAAAGGCCTGCTCACTGAAGTGTTTCAGGGAGCGTTTTACAGTGATGAGTGGAGGTCATTTGACTGCTGACCCATTACGGATGCAGGCAATGAGGCAGTAATCGCTGAGATCTTGGTTGAAGACAGCAGAGGTGTATTTAGAGGGCAAGTTGGTTAGGATGATATCTATGGAGGGTGCCCGTGTTTAAGGCTTTGGGGAGGTACCTGGTAGGTTCATTGATAATTTGTGTGAGATTGAGGGCATCAAGTTTAGATTGTAGGATGGCTGGGGTGTTAAGCATGTTCCAGTTTAGATCACCTAGCAGCACAAGCTCTGAAGATAGATGGGGGGCAATCAGTTCACATATGGTGTCCAGAGCTCAACTGGGGGCAGAGGGTGGTCTATAGCAGACTGCAACGGTGAGAGACTTGTTTTTAGAGAGGTGGATTTTTAAAAGTAGAAGTTCAAATTGTTTGGGTACAGACCTGGATAGTAGGACAGAACTCTGCAGGCTATCTTTGCAGTAGATTGCAACACCGCCCCCTTTGGCAGTTCTATATTGTCTGAAAATGTTGTAGTTTGAAATTAAAATTTCAGAATTTTTGGTAGTCTTCCTAAGCCAGGATTCAGACACAGCTAGAACATCCGGGTTGGCAGAGTGTGCTAAAGCAGTGAATAGAACAAACTTAGGGAGGGGGCTTCTAATGTTAACATGCATGAAACCAAGGGATGACCGCAGCTGCTTTCCAATCTTTGGGAATCTCAGACGGCACGAAAGAGAGGTTGAAAAGGCTAGTATTAGGGGTGGCAACAATTTCGGCAGCAAAACTGAGCAATCGGGCGAGAAGGGCCTTGGTCAGGGAGGTGACCAAGAACTCGAGGGTCACTCTGACAGAGCTCCAGAGTTTCTCTGTTGAAATGGGAGAACCTTCCAGAAGGACAACCATCTCTGCAGCACTCCAAAAATCAGGCCTTTATGGTAGAGTGGCCAGACAGAAGCCACTCCTCAGTAAAAGGCAAATGACAGCCCGCTTGGAGTTTGCCAAAAGGCACCTTTAAAACTCTCAAACCATGAGAAACACGATTCTCTGGTCTAATGAAACCAAGATTGAACTCTTTGGCCTGAATACCAAGCGTCACGTCTGGAAGAAACCTTGCACCATGCCTATGGTGAAGCATGTTGGTGGTAGCATCATGCTGTGGGGATGTTTTTCAGCGGCAGGGACTGGGAGACTAGTCAGGATTGATTGAAAGATAAACAGAGGAAAGTACAGAGAGATCCTTGATGAAAAACCGCTCCAGAGTACTCAGGACCTCAGACTGGGGCGAAGGTTGACCTTCCAACAGGACAACGACCCTAAGCACACAGCCAAGACAACGCAGGAATGGCTTTGTGACAAGTCTCTGAATGTCCTTGAGTGGCCCAGCCAGAGCTCGGACCTGAACACGATCAAACATATCTGGAGAGACCTGAAAATCGTGCAGCAATGCTCCCCATTCAACCTGACAGAGCTTGAGATGATCTGCAGAAAAATAAAATGAGAGAAACTCCAAATACAGGTGTGCCAAGCTTGTAGCATCATACCCAAGAATACTGTAATCACTGCCAAAGGTGCTTCAACAAAGTACTGAGTAAAGGGTCTGAGTACTTATAGTGTCTTGCGAAAGTATTCACCCCCTTGGTATTTTTATTATTTTGTTGCCTTACATCCTGGAATTAAAATATATTTTGGGGGGTTTGTATAATTTGATTTACACAACATGCCTACCACTTTGAAGATGCAAAATAGTTTATATTGTGAAACAAAAAAGAAATAAGACAAAAAACTGAAAACTTGAGTGTGCATAACAAAGTCAATACTTTGTAGAGCCACCTTTTTTTCAGCAATTACAGCTGCAAGTCTCTTGGGGTATGTCTCTATAAGCTTGGAACATCTAGCCACTGGGATTTCTGCCCATTCTTCAAGGCAAAACTGCTCCAGCTCCTTCAAGTTGGATGGGTTCCGCTGGTGTAAAGCAATTTTTAAGTCATACCACAGATTCTCAATTGGATTGAGGTCTGGGCTTTGACTAGGCCATTCTAAGACATTTAAATGTTTCCCCTTAATCCACTCGTGTTGCTTTAGCAGTAAGCTTAGGTTCATTGTCCTGCTACAAGGTGAACTTCTGTTCCAGTCTCAAATCTCTGGAAGAGATGTCCCTCAAGAATTTCCCTGCATTTAGTGCCATCCATCATTCCTTCAATTCTGACCAGTTTCCCAGTCCCTGCCGATGAAAAACTTTGGTGGTGTTTTCGGGGTGATTAGAGGTGTTGGGTTTGCACAAGACATAGTGTTTTCCTTGATGGACAAACATTTTTTTAGTCTCATCTGACCAGAGTACCTTCTTCCATATGTTTGGGGAGTCTCCCACATGGCTTTTGGCGAACACCAAACGTGTTTGCTTATTTTTTTCTTTAAGCAATGTCTTTTTTTCTGGCCACTCTTACATAAAGCCCAGCTCTGTGGAGTGTACGGCTTAAAGTGCTCCTATGGACAGATACTCCATTCTCCGCCGCGGAGCTCCTTCAGGGTTATCTTTGGTCTCTTTGTTGCCTCTCTGATGAATTCCCTCCTTGCCTGCTCCATGAGTTTTGGTGGGTGGCCCACTCTTGGCAGGTTTGTTGTGGTTCCATATTCTTTCCATTTTTTAAATAATGGATTTAAAAATGGTTCTCTGTGGCATGCTCAAAGTTTAGGATATTTAAAAAAAAAACTGTTCAAAGTTTGATGTTTTTTTATAACCCAACCTTGAGCTGTACTTTTCCACAACTTTGTCCTTGACCTGTTTGGAGAGCTCCTTGGTCTTCATGGTGCTGCTCACTTGGTGGTGCCCCTTGCTTAGTGGTGTTGCAGACTCTGGGGCCTTTCAGAACAGGTGTATATATACTGAGATCATGTGACAGATCATGTGACACTTAGATTGTACACAGGTGGACTTTATTGAACTCTAAATTGGTTTTTATTTGGATTTCATGTAATGGACATGAACAAAAATATACTTTTTTTCTATATAAACAACAACTGAAAAGTGGTGCATGCATATGTATTCACCCCCTTTGCTACAAAGCCCCTAAATAAGATCTGGTGCAACCAAATACCTTCAGAAGTCACATAATTAGTTAGATTGCACACAGGTGGACTTTATTTAAGTGTCACGTGATCTCAGTATATTCAGAACTTTCTGCCTCCTGCACCTGACTCCGCACCCACTACGCCTAATATTGTTACAGAAGCCCGCATCACGGATGGAGTCAGCAGGAGCAGCGGCCACCCTCCTTCCATCGATGGAGGAACGCGTTCTCCATCACACCACCATCCTCCATCGGATAGGGTCAGCGATGGACAAGATGATGGAGAGAATGGACCGATGGGAGAGGAGTGGTCTCCCCACTTCACCTCCGGCTCATCCAACGAGTCAACCTACTCCACCCCCAGTGTCCGGCTCCAGGGCATTTCGTTTGCGCTTCCGAGGGAGTACGATGGAACAGCGGCTGGGTGCCAGGGGTTTCTCCTCCAACTTGAGTTTGTACCTGGCTACCGTGAGGCCGACTCCCTCGGGGGAGGAGAGTGTGAGCATCCTCGTCTCCTGCCTGATGGGCCGAGCTCTGGAGTGGGCCAATGCTGTCTGGAATGGCCCAGACTCGGCGAGGGAGCATTATCCAGAGCTTACCCGCCGTTTCCGGGCTGTATTCGACCACGGAGTCTTAGGGGGAAGTACTGATGGCCCACCTTGGCCAGGGACGTTAGGATCTATGTCTCTTCCTGTTCGGTGTGCATCGGTCAGCTTGACCTCTGGTTATCACCCCGAGAGTAATGGACAGGTGGAGAGAGTGAACCAGGAGGTGGGTAGGTTTCTGCGGTCGTATTGCCAGGACCGGCCAGGGGAGTGGTCAAGGTACGTACCATGGGCGGAGTTAGCCCAGAACTCACTCCGCCACTCCTCCACGGACATGTCACCATTCCAATGCGTGTTGTGCTACCAGCCAGTCCTGGCGGGTGGAATCAGAGTCAGACCGAAGCTCCTGCGGTGGAGGAGTGGGTGCAGCGCTCCAAGGAGACCTGGAGGGCCGTCCAGGAATCCCTCAAGCAAGCAGGTGGATGGCAGAAGAGGTGCACTGACCGCCACCGCAGTGAGGCCCCCGTGTTTGTACCGGGGGACAGGGTTTGGCTCTCGACCCGAAACCTACCCCTCCGCTTGCCCTGTCGGAAGCTGGGGCCGCAGTGTGTGGGGCCCTTCAAAGTCCTGAGGAGGATAAACAAGGTGTGTTATAGATTACAACTCCCTTCCCATTATCGTATTAACCCCTCGGTTCATGTGACTCTCCTCAGGCCGGTGGTAGCTGGTCACCTGCAAGAAGGTGAGGTGCCGGAGGTCCCTCCGCCCCCTCTGGACATCGAGGGGTCCCCGGCGTACACAGTACATGCTATTCTGGACTCGAGACGCCGGGTGAGGGCCTGCAGTATCTCGTGGACTGGGAGGGGTACGGTCCGGAGGAAAGGTGCTGGGTACCGGTGGGGGACATCTTGGATCCGTCAATGTTGAGGGATCTTCATCGCCTCCATCCGGATTGCCCTGCGCCTCACGTTCCGGGTCGTCCTCGAGGCCGGTGTCGGCGCGCTGCGGGAGCCGCGTATCAGGGAGGGGGGGGGGGGGGGGGGGGTACTGTCACGACCCCTACCGAAGGTGGCTCCCCTTCCTGTTCGGGTGGTGCTCGGCGGTCGTCGTCACCTTTTTCCCTTCTCTGTTGGTATGGTCTGATTTGTTTCACCGGTTTCTTGTTTAGACTTTTAGTTTGAGCATACAGTGGGGCAAAAATGTATTTAGTCAGCCACCAATTGTGCAAGTTCTCCCACTTAAAAAGATGAGAGAGGCCTGTAATTTCCATCATAGGTACACTAACTATGACAGACAAAATGAGAAAAGAAAATCCAGAATATCACATTGTAGGATTATTATTTGAAAATTATGGTGTAAAATAAGTATTTGGTCACCTACAGACAAGCAAGATTTCTGGCTCTCACAGTCCTCCACTCGTTACCTGTATTAATGGCACCTGTTTGAACTTGTTATCAGTATAAAAGACACCTGTCCACAACCTCAGTCACACTCCAAACTCCACTATGGCCAAGACCAAAGGACTGTCAAAGGACACCAGAAACAAAATTGTAGACCTGCACCAGGCTGGGAAGACTGAAACTGCAATAGGTAAGCAGCTTGGTTTGAAGAAATCAACTTTGGGAGCAATTATTAGGAAATGGAAGACATACAGGACCACTGATAATCTCCCTCGATCTGGGGCTCCACGCAAGATCTCACCCCGTGGGGTCAAAATGATCACAAGAACGGTGAGCAAAAATCCCAGAACCACATGGGGGACCTAGTGAATGACCTGCAGAGAGCTGGGACCAAAGTAACAAAGCCTACCATCAGTAACACACTACGCCGCCAGGGGCTCAAATCCTGCAGTGCCAGACGTGTCCCCCTGCTTAAGCCAGTACATGTATAAGCCCGTCTGAAGTTTGCTAGAGAGCATTTGGATGATCCAGAAGAAGATTGGGCGAATGTCATATGGTCAGATAAAGCCAAAATATAACTTTTTGGTAAAAACTCAACTCGTCGTGTTTGGAGGACAAAGAATGCTGAGTTGCATCCAAAGAACACCATACCTACTGTGAAGCATGGGGGTGGAAACATCATGCTTTGGGGGCTGTTTTCCTGCAAAGGGACCAGGACGACTGATCCGTGTAAAGGAAAGAATGAATGGGGCCATGTATCGTGAGATTTTCATCAGCAAGGGCATTGAAGATGAAATGTGGCTGGGTCTTTCAGCATGACAATGATCCCAAACACATCGCCCGGGCAACAAAGGAGTGGCTTCGTAAGAAGCATTTCAAGGTCCTGTAGTGTCCTAGCCAGTCTCCAGATCTCAACCCCATAGAAAATTGTTGGAGGGAGTTGAAAGACTGTGTTGCCCAGCAACAGCCCCAAAACATCACTGCTCTAGAGGAGATCTGCATGGAGGAATGGGCCAAAATACCAGCAACAGTGTGTGAAAACCTTGACAACAAGGTTGATGAAATCCGAGCAAGGGTAGCATTCCAGAGGGACATCAGAGACTGCAACGTTCTTTGCTTCACGGAAACATGGCTCACTGGAGAGACGCTCTCGGAGTCGGTGCAGCCAGCGGGTTTCTCCACGCATCGCGCCGACAGAAACAAACATCTTTCTGGTAAGAAGAGGGGCGGGGGCGTATGCCTTATGGCTAACGAGACGTGGTGTGGTCACAGGTACATATAGGAACTCAAATCCTTCTGTTCACCCGATTTAGAATTCCTCACAATCAAATGTCGGCCGCATTATCTACCAAGGAAATTCTCTTCGATTAGAATCACAGCCGTATATATTCCCCCCCAAGCAGACACATCGATGGCTTTGAACAAACTTTATTTGACTCTTTGCAAACTGGAATCCACACATCCTGAGGCTGCATTCATTGTAGCTGGGGATTTTAACAAGGCTAATCTGAAAACAAGACTCCCTAAATTGTATCAGCATATCGATTGCGCAACCAGGGCAACCAAAACCTTGGATCATTGTTATTCTAACTTCCACGACGCATATAAGGCCCTGCCCCGCCCTCCTTTCGGAAAAGCTGACCAGGACTCCATTTTGCTGATCCCTGCCTACAGACAGAAACTAAAACAAGAAGCTCCCACGCTGAGGTCTGTCCAACTCTGATTCCAAGCTGATTCCACACTTCAAGACTGCTTCCATCACGTGGACTGGGATATGTTTCGTATTGCGTCAGACAACAACATTGACGAATACGCTGATTCGGTGTGCGAGTTCATTAGAACGTGCGTTGAAGATGTCGTTCCCATAGCAACGATTAAAACATTCCCAAACCAGAAACCGTGGATTGATGGCAGCATTCGCGTGAAACCTGAGAGCGCGAACCACTGCTTTTAATCAGGGCAAGGTGTCTGGTAACATGACCGAATACAAACAGTGCAGCTATTCCCTCCGCAGGGCTATCAAACAAGCTAAGCGTCAGTATAGAGACAAAGTAGAATCTCAATTCAACGGCTCAGACACAAGAGGTATGTGGCAGGGTCTACAGTCAATCACGGACTACAAAAAGAAAACCAGCCCAGTCACGGACCAGGATGTCTTGCTCCCAGGCAGACTAAATAACTTTTTTTGCCCGCTTTGAGGACAATACAGTGCCACTGACACGGCCTGCAACGAAAACATGCGGACTCTCCTTCACTGCAGCCGAGGTGAGTAAAACATTTAAATGTGTTAACCCTCGCAAGGCTGCAGGCCCAGACGGCATCCTCAGCCGCGCCATCAGAGCATGCGCAGACCAGCTGGCTGGTGTGTTTACGGACATATTCAATCAATCCCTATACCAGTTTGCTGTTCCCACATGCTTCAAGAGGGCCAACATTGTTCCTGTTCCCAAAAAAGCTAAGGTAACTGAGCTAAACGACTACCGCCCCGTAGCACTCACTTCCGTCATCATGAAGTGCTTTGAGAGACTAGTCAAGGACCATATCAGCTCCACACCACCTGACACCCTAGACCCACTCCAATTTGCTTACCGCCCAAATAGGTCCACAGACGATGCAATCTCAACGACACTGCACACTGGCCTAACCCATCTGGACAAGAGGAATACCTATGTGAGAATGCTGTTCATCGACTACAGCTCAGCATTTAACACCATAGTACCCTCCAAGTTCGTCATCAAGCTCGAGACCCTGGGTCTCGACCCCGCCCTGTGCAACTGGGTACTGAACTTCCTGACGGGCCGCCCCCAGGTGGTGAGGGTAGGTAACAACATCTCCACCCCGCTGATCCTCAACACTGGGGCCCCACAAGGGTGCGTTCTGAGCCCTCTCCTGTACTCCCTGTTCACCCACGACTGCGTGGCCACGCACGCCTCCAACTCAATCATCAAGTTTGCGGAAGACACAACAGTGGTAGGCTTGATTAGCAACAACGACGAGACGGCCTACAGGGAGGAGGTGAGGGCCCTCGGAGTGTGGTGTCAGGAAAATGACCTCACACTCAACGTCAACAAAACTAAGGAGATGATTGTGGACTTCAGGAAACAGCAGAGGGAACACCCCCCTATCCGCATCGATGGAACAGTAGTGGAGAGGGTAGTAAGTTTTAAGTTCCTCGGCATACACATCACAGACAAACTGAATTGGTCCACTCACACAGACAGCATCGTGAAGAAGGCGCAGCAGCGCCTCTTCAACCTCAGGAGGCTGAAGAAATTTGGCTTGTCACCAAAAGCACTCACAAACTTCTACAGATGCACAATCGAGAGCATCCTGGCGGGCTGTAACACCGCCTGGTACGGCAACTGCTCCGCCCACAACCGTAAGGCTCTCCAGAGGGTAGTGAGGTCTGCACAACGCATCACCGGGGGAAAACTACCTGCCCTCCAGGACACCTACACCACCCGATGTTACAGGAAGGCCATAAAGATCATCAAGGACAACAACCACCCGAGCCACTGCCTGTTCACCCCGCTATCATCCAGAAGGCGAGGTCAGTACAGGTGCATCAAAGCTGGGACCGAGAGACTGAAAAACAGCTTCTATCTCAAGGCCATCAGACTGTTAAACAGCAACCACTAACATTGAGTGGCTGCTGCCAACACACTGACTCAACTCCAGCCACTTCAATAATGGGAATTGATGGGAAATGATGTAAAATATCACTAGCCACTTTAAACAATGCAACCTAATATAATGTTTACATACCCTACATTATTCATCTCATATGTATACGTATATACTGTACTCTATCATCTACTGCATCTTTATGTAATACATGTATCACTAGCCACTTTAACTATGCCACATTGTTTACATACTCATCTCATATGTATATACTGTACTCGATACCATCTACTGTATCTTGCCTATGCTGCTCTGTACCATCACTCATTCATATATCTTTATGTACATATTCTTTATCCCCTTACACTTGTGTATAAGACAGTAGTTTTGGAATTGTTAGTTAGATTACTTGTTGGTTATTACTGCATTGTCGGAACTAGAAGCACAAGCATTTCGCTACACTCGCATTAACATCTGCTAACCATGTGTATGTGACAAATAAAATTTGATTTGATCTTGTGAAGACTTACAGAAAACATTTGACCTCTGTCATTGCAAACAAAGGGTATATAACAAAGTATTGAGATAAACTTTTGTTATTGACCAAATACTTATTTTCCACCATAATTTGCTAATAAATTCATTAAAAATCCTACAATGTGATTCTCTGGATTTTATTTTCTTATTTTGACTGTTATAGTTGAAGTGTCCCTAAATTACAGGCCTCTCATCTTTTTAAGTAGGAGAACTTGCACAATTGGTGGCTGACTAAATACTTTTTTGCCCCACTGTATAAAGCAACCACAAGCTACCGGTGGCTGAAAACACATTCGTCGCGGGATGAACAAGTGATGAATTTCCGGGCAATTTAAAAAAATTCCTTCCTCCCTCCACCCTTGTCCTGCAAGTGTATACTCGTCAGATGTCATGATACGTCATCAGAAGTGTCCACTTAATTTCAGGGCTGAGGGGAGAGAATGTGTCTTAATTGTTTGGAATGCAGCCACTGTGTTTTTTCTACAGCACCATTTTGTCCGAATACATTTGCTATTTAACATTTAGTGTGACAAAACTATCTGTAGAGTTGAAAATGCGATGGAACACATTGAGCTTGAGATTTTATTCAATACATGAAAACTTCACGAAAAAGTACATTTTGTGTTCACTACATCATCACACACTGATTTCTACCCGCAACAAGTCAGTTTGGTGGAAATGTTTTTTAGCTGATGTTTTTATATTCACGTGATTATCTGTTGCCAATTGAACTGACTGACATAACAAGAGAAACATTTTTTTTTTGAAATTGCACCTTAGTATTCTACTATTCTCACTCTCAACATTAAGTTGAGACTCCGAATGAGTTCCACAAAAGTTTGCCCATCCCTGGTGTAGAGTACTTAAACAATTAGTCCATATTTTTCATTGTGAGAATCAATTATACGCACAACACTGGTTAGTGGGAGGACACTGGCACCTAGTGGTTAAATCACAAACTGCATTGGCACTAATGATCAGTCTAACCATCTGTAAAGTCACCTGTCATCAGCTCATATCATTAGACTCGACCTCAGCAGGACGAACTACACTAACCTATTATCTAACTCATATAGAAAAGAGGTCATGTTGGAGACTGCACTACAATGTCCTATTTAAAAATGTTTCTATTTACAATTTACGTAATCAAATTACTCATCCCATTTATATCAATAATCATCCTTGATTCAATGTATTGTCACAGCCCTGTAGGTGCTGGTTGGTAAGAGGATCTCTCGCTCTCTCATTGAGGTTTAGTTAGCTCCACAGGTTGATGGGAGTGAAAGATTTTACAGGACACTACAGGTGGGGTTAATCCATTAACCCTGGTCTGGGACCTTTAACTCTGTGACCACAGAATCAGCAGTGTGTGTGTGTGTGTGTGTGTGTGTGTGTGTGTGTGAGAGATAGGGGCCCAGTTCTCCTCTGGATTCACTGACAGATGACTGGATAACTGAATCATCCAGCATGGTCATACATATTCATAAACTCAAATAGATGTATAAATATTCCACAACGTTAAAGCATCTAAGTCTGTCACCATTTACATGAATTATTAAACCCCAGCACATGGACCTTCAGAGACAGACCGGGCATATGCTCCTCACAACTTTATAAAAAAATCAATATGATTGTAGGGGAAGACAGGGAAACAAACCTGGGGAGCTGGCGTGAAAGCCAAACACCCTATGCACCAATAGGGTTACCCACTTGATGAGAATTGTAACGTGGCTCAGATAGCAAGGATCACTACAATGAACAGGAAGGCACATTCCTGTGCCCTCACACATCCAGCCATGCGTTCTGAAGGCCTCACAGCCACCATCTCACTTCTGACACCAGTGTAGGGGAAGGTGGGGCAGGGAAGCAAACCCAGGTCACTGCTATGAAAGGCACCCTAAACGCATTGCCCCAATAGGGTTAACCCACTTGCTGGGAATTGTAAAGTGACTCATATAGCAAGGATTGCTAGTATATGTTCTGTGGTTATCCATCCTGTGTTAACTTTGAGGTGATGCCAAAGGCAAATGTCCACCAGTGCTTGAACAATATAACTCAGTCTATTCTATTGATGCCCCCTCCTATTATTTTCTGCTGATGTTTCCTATTCTCTTCTATTGATGTCTCTTATTTTATATTATATTTTACTCTATAGCTGTTTCCTCTTCTATTTTAGTTTAGTCTGTTGTAGGCTATAGATGTCTGCCGTGTGGAGCCATACAGGCTCAGGTCTTTGAGGACAGTATCCCCGTGGACAAAGGCTCCTCAGACAGCAGAGCACTAACTAATTGATTGGATCAGGCAGAGCGAGACCCTGTCCATCTAATTGCTGCTCCTCTTCCCAGCTGGGACCAGCTGGTAACTGTCTATTGTTTGTGTAAAAGGAATTTCTCCAAAAACACAAGTAGACGAAGAGGCACAGAAAATCTGCTGAAAATGCGATTATGCTTCTAAATCAAAAAGTAAATACAGTATTTTTTTTTTATATCTCAGTCTGGAGTGTCGAGCTCAACCGCTTTAATATGCTTTTTTGTTTTGTTTTACTGTTCAGTGCCTCAAAGAGTTTTCCATAATAGCCAATGGCAACTATGATATATGTTTTAAATTATCCAGTCATTTATGAATGACATACTTTATTAACTACCTCTGTCTTATAGCATCATGAATCCGTGCGCTTTTTCCTAAACTCTGTTCTTCACTCAGTTGCCGACCGTGTATAACATTTGACAGATCAAGCAACAAAAAAACAAAACAACGAGGAGATTGTCGACAGTAGGCTGGCTATATGAACCACAAAAGAACGACGACTGACATAGTAAGGAACTGATGAGCATACATTTAACACAGCGGCTGTCATTAGCATGCTTTGGAATTATCTAATATAATATATTCCAACAATAACTCCAGATATCTTACCATCACAGAGTGCAAAAGGAGGGTAGCGGTTTTTTAATTATTCCAAAACCAGGCGGTCTCAGTCTGGTATTCGCTGTATCTCCCTTAACTCGTATCTCCCTTAAAACCCCCTTGACCCTGCGCTATTCTGGTGTTGGATTGAAACCGGGTTGAGAGATTGACAGAAATATTATCCAGTAACGGGGCTGATTGATAAGACAAAACCAATAAGATTCATATGTGGGCGAATTTACGTTGTCTGAGGATCCAGCGCTGCGTACCTCTTCTATGAATATACAGTTGAAGTCGGAGGTTTACATACACCTCAGCCAAATACATTTAAATTAAGTTTTTCACAATTCCTGACATTTAATCCTTTACAAAAAATCCCTGTTTTAGGTCAGATAGGATCTCCACTTTATTTGAAGAACGTGAAATGTCAGAATAATAGTAGTGAGAATGACTTATTTCAGCTTTTATTTCTTTCATCACATTCCCAGTGGGACAGAAGTTTACATGCACTCAATTAGTATTTGGTAGCATTGCCTTTAAATTGTTTAACTTGGGTCAAACGTTTCAGGTAGCCTTCCACAAGCTTCCCACAATAGGTTGGTTGAATTTTGTCCCATTCCTCCTGACAGAGCTGGTGTAACAAAGTCAGGTTTGCAGGCCTCCTTGCTCGCACTTTTTCAATTCTGCCCACACATTTTCTATAGGATTGAGTTCAGGGCTTTGTGATGGCCACTCCAATACCTTGACTTCGCTGTCCTTAAGCCATTTTGTCACAACTTTGGATGTATGCTTGAGGTCATTGTCTATTTGGAAGACCCATTTGCCACCAAGCTTTAACTTCCTGACTGACGTCTTGAGATGTTGCTTCAATATAACCACATAATTTTCCTCCCTTATGAAGCCATCTATTTTGTGAAGTGCACCAGTCCCTCCTGCAGCAAAGCACCCCCACAACATGATGCTGCCACCCCCGTGCTTCATGGTTGGGATGGTGTTCTTCGGCTTGCAAGCCTCCCCCTTTTTCCTCCAAACACAACGCTGGTCATTATAGCCAAATAGTTATATTTTTGTTTCATCAGACCAGAGGACATTTCACCAAAAAAGTACGATCTTTGTCCCCATGTGCAGTTTGTCCCCATGTGTAGTGGTAAGATAATTTCCTTCTGCACTGATGTGAGAGACAGCTAGACAGTTGAAAGCAGGCTTCCAGAGGGCCACTTTATCCCTTCTTACCTGTCCTGTATTTTCAGATCAGGACAGATGAAGGACAATAAAGGTGGAAAGGAAGCCACAGTTGACTGTTGAGAAGCAGCCCTCACATCCTGTCTTTGAGACTGGATTTGGCATCTAGGAAACTATCACAGGGCAGGAGCTGGTATAAGAGAATACGAGGAAGTGTGTGTGTGTGTCTGTGTGTGTCTGTGTGTGTGTGTGTGTGTGTGTGTGTGTGTGTGTGTGTGTGCGCGCGTAGGTGCATTTGTGTCTATATGTGTACCAGAGGGTAGGTCAGTTATTCCAGCAACCAAGACACTTCTACCAGGGGAAACTGTTTGTTTTAGAGGATGTGATTATAACAAAACACATTCCAAATAAGGAACGTGTTTTTGAATGTTTTTAAAGGATGAGGAAGTTTGAGGAAGCAGACTGGAAATATTGAGGCTGCGTGTTAACACCTCTTTCCTGCCTAACTGTTCTCATTCTTTCTCTAAATATCTCCTGAGGTTACTCAGGCAAAAAGCAAGTTCAGTTTTTTGAAACAGTAACAAAATGTATTGTATCACAGTGCCTTTCTACTTTCTAAATATTTGTAACTGATTTAACTGTACTGTATATAAGAACAGGAATACAGTATGTGTATATAAATAGTGTATAATAATGATTTTTGTTGTCTCTTGGTGTCTGGACAGTATATGACTCTCTTATCTTGTGTTTTGTGTAATGTAATATTAGCTCATGCTGTTCTTGTATCTAGCTGTTCTGCACTGCTGAATGTACAACAGCTAATGTGGATCCTAGCTCTCTTCTCCTCTCACCCCAGCTCCCCAGGACACAGAGCTGAATTTGGGACAGTTCAGTCACTACCCCCTTTCAAGGGGACAATACAGAGCAAGGTTACGAACCATTCAGCTTCCTCAGGACAAAGAGTCCCCGTAACCCACCCTTAATAGCCCCTGGACAATAGCCAGAGAGACCCTGTAGAGGAGTTGTAGTGTATACTGAATTCAGAACTCTGATGAGTGGAGCAGCCTGCTTGCTAGTGTATGAAAGGGAGGATGACAGGAGAAGACAACCATGAGGGGATACCACAAGTCTGGGCTCTGTGTGTGTGTGTGTGTGTGTGTGTGTGTGAGAGAGAGAGAGTCTACCTAGAGTTCCAGCGCTCTAGGTGTTGTCTGATGAATGAGTATCTGCTTCTATTGATTCTCTCCAGAGTCTGGGTTCTGTCTGATAAAGGTGTGTGTGTGTGTGTGTGTGTGCGTGTGTGAGACAGAGAGAGAGAGAGTCTACCTAGAGTTCCAGCTCTCTAGGTGTTGTCTGATGAATGAGTGTCTGCTTCTCTTCTATTGATTCTCTCCAGAGTCTGGGTTCTGTCTGATAAAGGGTGTGTTTGTGAGTGCATGCTTTTGTGTGTGTATGCCTATTGATTAATAGCTAGAGCAGAAGAGATATGTCTGAAAGCATGGATTGCTACTGCCATAATTCCTTTTGAGGTGAGTTCTACAGGGTATATTAACAAGATTTATCTACCGACTGTTTGATAGCTAATTGAGAAGACACCTTTGTTGTTGACACCTGTGTTCCTCCCAGAGGAATTGTGGCTACCAGACCTGGGTTCAAATTTTATTTGAAATCTTTCAAATACTTTGATAATTTGCTTTTACCTGTGTGTAGTGCCAGATGGGATGGATTATACATTTTGGGACTGTTTTCAGTGGCACAACTGGCTAAGGTGTTTCAAGAGGGCGGTCACCTGTGTTTGCAAGACAGAAGACACTAGATTGAGGCTGAGTACCAGCTTGTGATAGAGGAAGCTTAATGAAGAGCCGGGCTGGAGCAGAGCCTGTACACCCTGTAGCTACACCTACCTGTGTCTGATGTTGTTTCTACTGAGAACTCTCCCAGGAGATAGAAGAGCCAATTGTTTGTCAGGATCCCACTGGGCAAAAACTGGTTGAATCAAAGTTGTTTACACATCATTTCAACCCCCCCCCCCCAAAAGATCTGTGATGTGTTGGAAAACTGATTGTCATCAACGTAACAGCAATTAATTTTTTTTTACCCAACTTTTAACCTACTGTAAATCTGACGACATGTTGACTTATTTGTGGATTTCACGTTGAATTCACGTTAGTTGACAACTCTACTAAGTAAATCCAAACTAGACGTTGAACTGACTTCTGTTCCCAGTGGGTTGCTAGGACAATCCAGGAGTAACCTCTTCCTGTGCTCCATCAGCATGGTCACCCCACCTAGGTGGTCCGATACGACACACACGCACGCACGCACACCCAAACAGGGAGTGTAATAAATAACCATACACACAATCCTTCACACACACACACACACACACACACACACACACACACACACACACACACACACACACACACACACACACACACACACACACACACACACACACACACACACACACACACACACACACACACACTCACTCACTCACTCACTCACTCACTCACTCACTCACTCACTCACTCACTCACTCACTCACTCACTCACTCACTCACTCACTCTCACATAGGGGACCAGGGTCAGAAGTTCAGGGACACAGAAAGGGTTCTTGCTGTATATGAATAATGCATGGGGGATGTAAGTGACCCTCTGCCAGAACAGACAAGCGCACACACACACTGCCCTGACCCTTAATGCTTCAACCACCCCACCCCCACACTTCTCCAGATATGTACAGTAAATCATCCATAGCATAAGACAAAGAGGATTTGGTCAAATGACATTGTAGAACAACACCATAAAGCCTCACAATCCGTCGGTACAAAGGGGTTTTATTACTATAGAAATCATTCTACATGTGCAAAACATTATACACATGTTCTGTGTGCAGCTAAAACAGATTCCATTCAACACATACATTCACCTTAGTGGACTGTCTCGCTTAAAATCAGACCCTTACTTTAAATGATCCCCATCGCCATCCTCATTATGATCACCATTAAAATCATCATGGATCATACAAAGCCAGTGTTTTCTGGTCTTTATATTACCATTTGCTATCAGAAATGTGTTCAATCTAAGAAAGAAGTGGGCAAGCAAACACGTTAGTCTGTTTTCAATGAGTTAACTCTCCTATAGTATATAGACCATTGATTATATGCATTATTTGGCATTGGGTCATTGACTGATGAGCATCAGCATCCAAACGTTAGTCACCACCACCACAATTCACCTTTAACCTCAAGGCCCGTGGTTCAAACCTCACCTCAACTGTCCCCCTGCATTACTATAGTAGTGTATGTGCGGTGTCTGAGGAGGTCCCTGGTTCAAGCCCTGCTCCAGCTGACCCCCAACTGTATTGCTTCTGTAGTGTCACACACTCACTCGTCCACTCCTCCGCACCGACAAGGTTCTCCACTTCTGGCAGTCTTTGGCCATCTTCTCCACTGTGCCCCAGCTCTGCTGATGTTAATGGAGCACAGTCTCTCTTCTCCACCATATTGTCCTGGGCCTTCAATGAATAACAGTAGTGTAATGTTCAGTTCGTGATCATAGGAGTGGTGTCCGAGGTGGTCTCTGGTTCAAAGTCATGGTACTCCTCCATTTCTGTCTCCTCTGTAGCCCTTTTCTGGAAATGCACATGTCTATTCTTCTCTTTCCTCACTCGCTCTAGCTCTGACACTGGCTGCTCCATCTCTACCTCCAGCATGGCCCGGCTGCTCTCTGCTCTCTCCCCCACTCCCAAGCCACTCTCCCTGGGTACGAAGGCCAGCCCTGCCCCTCTCCTGCCCATCGCCATGTGGAGGAAAGAGAAGGTATGTTCTGTCCCTACTCTCTCAGACACACACACAGACGTTATCCCTACATTGTCCTCCAGGTCTTTAGGGGACACTGTTTCGGTATTTTTGCTGAGGATGAAGTTGAAGAAGGCTGTGACCAGGAGCATGATGCCTGGAATCATAGGGGAGAACTTTACAAACTGAAGAAATACAATACATCAGATGTTGTTTTGAATTTAAACTGAATCTAAAAGACATGTTGGGTGAGTATCAATGTTTGTGATTTACATCAACCTTATTAAATGTAATAATAGTGTGTAGTAGTACCTGGTAACAATAGTGATGGTTAGGTAAGGATAATGCCATGGTTAGGTAATGTTGTTACCTGGTAGAGTGGTGTTACCTGGTATAACAGCATGCCACACTAACACAGGGTGAAGGAAACACACCACTGACATCATGGAGTAGTAGAGGAACTTCTGAAAGCCTCCAAGACGAGCCATCTTTCCCCACAACACAAACACACGCCACCCTGGGGGGAAACTAGAGAGAGGGGGGGGTGAGGAGCGGAGATGGGTGAGGGGGTGGGGGAAAGCAGGGGACAGTATTATGTTAGAGTTTTTTTTGTTCACTTTCACACATTTGCTATGATGACAAAGGACAAATTGCATCTTATTCCCTATACAACACTCTCGCCCTTTGGCTCCCATAGTAGTGCACCATACAGAGAATAAGGTACAATTTTGGATGCACACTTAGACAAAGCCTTAGTTAGAGATTGTGGGTAGTGTACTCACGGCAGACACATCTGCAGGAGGGCATCTAGGAAGTAGGCTACCTCAAACACCATCATACCTGCCCCAGACACCCTAAGAGTTTCAACACACAAACAGATCAAAGAACAGACCAAGAACAAAACAGATGCTAGTAATCAGACAACTACGGACCAGAATAAGGGACAATGTCATACAGAGTACAACCCATGACATTTCCTATCAGAAGACTCTGTCTCCACTGTTGATAAATGTAATAAACAGTCTTGCATTTCTCTACTCCTCAGGGAGATGTTTTCCTGTGCTGTGCAGTGCGTGTTGCTTCATGGGAGTTTAACCATGGGTCACAGACATAATGCAAAGTAGGACATTGACCCAGGTCACTTGCCTCTCCTCCTGCTTGCCCCGCTCTTCCTGTACAGCCTCCCCCACCCTAGACCACCCCTCCCTAGCCACCCTCCTCTTTTTCCATTATGAGTACAGATTGACCTGAAACACACATTCTTTCTTTTATTAAAGTAGTGTGTGTATGCGTGTGTGTGTATGTGTGTGTGTGTGTGTGTGTGTGTGTGTGGGGGGGGGGGTCTAGAGGGACTCCTGTGTGACTTATGGGGAACTGTATGTACCAACAGTAACCTATCCAAGTGAAGCAGGAAGTTTTTATACAGCCTATCAGTTTAGCAGTGATTGTTTCTATCCAATGAGAGTACTCACAGCAGGTAGATGGCCAGACTGTGGAACTTCCCCTGTCGTAACGTCTCCACACCTACAACACAAAGCACTGGAGACAGCAGAAGGGCAGGTTACACATGAACACACACACACACACACACACACACACACACACACACACACACACACACACACACACACACACACACACACACACACACACACACACACACACGCACACGCACACGCACACACTTCACATTTAGCATTTAAACAAAATAGTGATGATGATTTAGATGAAATTGATAGTAAATTAACTACTGAATTAAGTACTTTATTCCAAATTAACTCTCGGCCTAATTGTCCAACAGGTTATTCGTACATGTAGTGGCCACTAGATGTCAGAATTACCACATGGCTGTCTTTCCTAAGTACACTATATCTACAAAAGTATGTGGACACCCCTTCAAATTAGTGGATCTGGCTAGTTCAGCCACACCTGTTACTGACAGGTATATAAATTCGAGCTCACAGCCATGGAATCATTGGCAAACATTGGCAGTAGAATGGCCTTGCTGAAGAGTTTCAACGTGGCACCGTCATAGGATGCCACCTTTCCAATAAGTCAAATTTCTGCCCTGCTAGAGCACTTCATTGTAAGTGCTGTTGTTGTGAAGTGGAAATGTCTAGTAGCAACAACAGCTCAGCCATGCAGTGATTGGCCACACGTTTGAAGTGCGTAGCACTTAAAAATCGATTGCAACACTCACTACCGAGTTCCATTGCCTCTGGAAGCAACGTCAGCACAAGAACTGTTTGTCTGGAGCTTCATGAAATGGGTTTCCGTGGTCGAGCAGCCGCACACAAGCCTAAGATCACCATGTGCAATGCCAAGCGTCGGCTAGATTGGTGAAAGCTTGCCCCTATTGGACTCTGGAGCAGTGGAAATGCGTTCTCTGGAGTGATGAATCACGCTTCAACATCTGACAGTCCAACCAACAAATCTGGGTTTGGCATATGCCAGGAGAACGCGCCATGCCCGAATGCATATGCCAAATGTTAAGTTTGGAGGAATAATGGTCTGGGTCTGTTTTTCATGGTTTGGGCTTGGCCCCTTAGTTCCAGTGAAGGGAAATGTTAATGCTACAGCATACAATGACATTCTAGATGGCTCTGTGCTTCCAAATTTGTGGCAACAGTTTGGGAAGGCCCTTCACTGTTTCAGCATGACAATGCCCCCGCGCCCAAAGAGAGGTCCATGAGGCCTCCCAAGTGGTGCAGTGATCTAAGGCCACTAGAGATCCTGGTTGGAGTCCAGGCTCTGTCGCAGTTGACTGGGAGACCCATGGGGCGGCACACCATTGCCTCAGTCTCCCCCTCATCTTTCCAACACTGTACTATCTCTTCAGTAAGGCTTTCACAAAATACAAAATGAGTGGTACAGCCCAACTCCTTGAAAAATGTATTCAAATAAATAAATATCTGCAGTGAAGTAGGTACCTGTCACGCCCTGGTCTATATTTATTATGTTTATCTTCATTTATTGGGTCAGGCCAGGGTGTGACATGGGTTTATTTGTGGTGTGTTTCGTCTTGGGGTTGTGTGGGGTGTATAGCATAGTCTATGGCTGCCTGAGGCGGTTCTCAATCAGAGTCAGGTGATTATCGTTGTCTCTGATTGGGAACCATATTTAGGTAGCCATATTCTTTGAGTGTTTTTGTGGGTGATTGTTCCTGTCTCTGTGTCTTCGCCAGATAGGACTGTTTATGTTTTCACGGTTCCGTTTGTTGTTTTTGTATTGTTCGTGTTTTTTCGTTCTTCAATAAATAATATGTCTCAAAAGTACCACGCTGCATTTTGGTCCGCTCCTCCTTCAACAGAAGAAAGCCGTTACAGTACCACTGCAGTATGTCTACATTACATTCAAGAAAGTGAAGCGAGAGTGAGTCAACTGTTTGTGGGTTGCTTGTTAAGGATAGACTAAATTTCTTTAAATGGTTTAAATTTTAAATAGGGATTGTGTGTGTGACTTTAAAAGGGTTTAAATTTGTGTGTGTGTGCATACGTGTGTGTGTGTGTGTGTGTGTGTGTGTGTGTGTGTGTGAGTAAGGTGACAGGGTTGAAACGGTGGTCACTACTGACATGTGGAAGTCATTGGTCAAATCTGTTTACCAGAAATGCGGTGCTGGAATCTGTACCAAGGGGATATATGTCTAGATCAGGGGAACGAGGCTAAATGGTTAGTAGGACTTAATGGAGTGTTTGGAGAATTAACGCTGCCTGTAGACTAGACCTAGTGGAAAATGACATGCTTCTCAAAGGGACAGTGTAGATCTAAAAAAGTAAGTGTGTGTGTGTGTGTCAGCATATGGTCAAATTAGCCAATAAGACAGTAAGAGATGAGTTCTGTGTGATGTGAGACTAGACACATACCACCCAGCTCAGACATATAGATGTCCCATGTATATTACACTGTAAATACCAGACCTTTAAATGGATATAGCAGGAGGTAGAGAGTGTACTGTAGCTGAAACAAAGCAGTATGTGATTCATGCTATGATATAGTATGAAAGTAGACTGAGGGAGCTCTGTGTCTCCGTAGCCCTCTAGGAGCACTAAAACACAGTTATATATGATACAATACAGTACGTATTAGTCTAGACTATTTAGCCTGCTGTTCTCACTAGAGAACAAGAGGAGATAAGCCTTAAGGTTCATGATTAATCCTATACACTCACTCACTCACTCACAACCTCTGTGATAGATGACAAAATTCGTCTCACAGCTCCATTTTAAAGTCCAGGCCTACAGTCTGTCTCCTACCTGATGTTGTGTGAATGAGAAAGAGAGAATTTGTGTGTCCAGTCAATTACAGTCCTGCGGTCTCCTACCTGCTGATGTAGAAATACCCAGAATCCTGCAGGCAACCTCTACCACGACCCACCAGGCTGTCACCACGCTGCCCATCGTGCAAACACTTCTCTCCTCTTTTACAACTCTTCTTTCTTCCATCTCTAATCCACCTCTCTCCAGTTCAAACGTCAGTCTGTGGGTTCAATTGGAGCCTATATTAATGTGACATTTTGCAGTACAATCTCACAGGTGAGCTTTAGTAGCTACAGATGCACTATGCAATTTCAGCTCCAGGGGTTACAGTGGTAACAGAGGCAGCATCCACACAGCTCCATAGGGCTCAGTCTTTCTGAGCCGCTCAGTGAGTGGCTGGGTACTAATCGGTCTAAAGCAACGTTGAAACACACACACACACACACACACTTAGTCGGTTTATACAGCATTCCACACACACAAGGTGAGTGTGGCCGGTCGGATCATGGTTGTGTGTGTTTCGGGTGTTTGTGTGGGAGCGCTACAGGTTGGTGAAGGGTGTTTGTGCCAGAGTGTTCTTTCTGATGGCTGGTTAAAGATTACCTGGTTTGTGAATGACATTAAAAAATAATGCTGTGGCTGGATTGCCCTTCCCCGAGGTGGTCATAAACACACACACACACACACACACACACACACACACACACACACACACACACACACACACACACGCACACGCACATGCACGTACGTAAACGCCACACATGCAGGCAAAGCCACTCACACACTGAGGTCAACGACCTTCAGAAGATAAGCATCCCTGCTCCCTTCACCAGCAGCATACCACTCTGCAGCCCACTGATGGCTTGCCTTGGGAGCTCGGCAGGGTTGGTCCTGATCAGTCCCTGGATGGGAGACCAAATGCTACTGGATGTGGTGTTGGTGGGCCAGCAGGGGGTACTCTTCCCCCTGGTCTAAAGCGATGCCCCAGGGCAGTGAAGTGCACATACGTAGCTGATGTTACTGGAATTCTTTTCCTGCACTTTGCATCCGCACAGCTCTCCCAGTAAATGTGTTTTTGTAAAATATTTCGTGTAAATTGTTAAAAGCAGTCCTTATGCATAGAGTTGTATGGTTTGTTCAACTTTGAAATTAATGGTTTTTGTATGGCATACATTTTAGGGAAAGGGAAAGGGGGATACCTTCTGCATTTAACCCAACCCCTCTGAAGCAGAAAGGTATGGGGGGCTGCCATAATCGACATCCAAGTCTTCGGCGTCCGGGGAACAGTGGGTCTTGCTTGGTGACAGAACTTTAAGTGGAATTGCCCCTTGTCTCTTTTTCTATCCATGGGAATACTTGGGAACAGATTTTCTAAATAACATTTTAGCTGAATTCCTGGTTATTTTAGTCTTTTTTTTAAGCAAAACAAAATCAATAGTGGCACGGTTTTGGCCCACGGGCTGCCTGCTGCCAACTCCTGCCCTAGATGTTTAGAACATACCGTAGATGTTTGTAAAATGGCCTAGCTGTTTAAGCCCTGAGGAACTTTAAGAGTGCAGAAATGCTGTGAAGTGTGGAAAACATGCTGCCACCGCCAACAAAGACCCCTTGATCAGCGGTGACACACACACAGGCACACACACACACACACACACACACACACACACACACATACTGTAAGCTGGAACACACACTGAGTACCGGACCTGTGTTAGTCCTATTGGCAGAAACACAGACAGAGCTGGACCTCAGATTGACTCCTGTTGTGGGTTCAAGTATGTAAATCTCATTACACACACACACACGCACACGCACGCGCACACGCACACGCACACACACGCACACACTCGCAAGCAAGCAAATGCATGCATACACAAACTCACTCACAAAGGCACCTTTGTTTCCCACTCCAAGTCCACTTGTTTCCAGCTTAACAGCCAGGTTATTTGTGTGTGTTTATCCTACTGTGATGCAAGCTTCTAGCAATAATCAACTGTTTCAATCCAAATCAAACACAACACTCTGTGAATCTGGGAATCTACGGAGGCTAACTGCTGCTGGAGAGACCAAGTTTGTCCAGAAATAATTAATAGTTAATCAGAAAGAACACAAAATGTGTAGAATAATATGTAGGACTATTAAAAGGGAGCCGTTTAAGTGGAGCATGAAGACCTGGGGTTAAATAGCAGAATTTATGAGAGTGTTTTTCTCTGTTTAAGAGTTTTATATGTGTTTTGTCTCATGGGTTTCATAACCACGTCTTTATAACAATTCAATAATGATTAGACTCTGCGGCACAACACCAATACATCGCAAAAGTATTCTATGTGACCTAGGACCCAGATGACCATGGTCTGCAGCTGCAACTAGAAGATACTGAACTGAACCACAGCAAATGTTGTAGTAACGGCCACAATCATATGTCCTAGAAACAATGCCGTTGTCCTATAGTTCTATCAAGTAGAGTTAGGTCATTGAAGCGCACGTTATGCTGCAAAACATGAACAATTTTCAGCTTTATATTTTTTCTAGTTGCTGCAACTACCCAACTACCCAATAGGCTGGGGAGGCAAAGGTGGAGTCATGCGTCCTTTGAAACATGACCTGCCAGACCTCGCTTCTTAACACCCGCCCGCTTAACCCGGAAGCCAGCGCACCAATGTGTCTGAGGAAACACTGTTCACCTGACAACTAAGGTCAGCCTGCAGGCACCCGGCCCAAGGAGTCACTAGAGCGCAATGAGCCAAGTAAAGCCCTTCTGGCCAAACTCTCCCTTAACCCGGACGACGCTGGGCCAATTGTGCTCCGCCTTATGGGACTCCCGATCACGGCCAGTTGTCATAAAGCCCGGGATCAAACCCGGGTCTGTAGTGAGACTTCTAGCACTGCGATGCCTTAGATCACTGCGCCACTCGGGAGGCCCAGCTTTGTATGTTTTATCATAACCTTAGACCACAACCACCCACACTAGCCTGTAAGGAGGTCTGGTCTGGGACGTGATGCTCTAAAACCTCTAGTCTCTCGTCTGCCTCGCCACCCTCCTCAGATGAGAGTGATATAGGGCATACGTGTTTACATCCACATGTACAGGAAATCACAGAAAAGACCACCCACTTATAATGCCCACATTTGAATGAAATGGCCTTACCACATTAACAAACAATGAACACCACAACAACAAACAGTAAACATCACATTGCAGATACCGCATAACAAGAATATCAATGTGTGCCTTCTACCCCTAAGTAGCAGTATACCAACAAGACTGGCTGGTGTAATCACTGCACATTTGTTCGGTCTGTCAGTCTCCGATCTCTCCTACACAACAAACTAGGCATAAATAATAAAACACACACATGAAGACACTGTTTTGTGAAACTACACCGTGATAGCCTGACCAAAATGGGAGGTGTTGTGTGTGTGTGTGCGTGCATGCTTGTGTGTGTGTGCGTGCATGCTTGTGTATGTGTGTGCGTGTATGCCTGAGTTTGTGTGCGTATGTAATAAAACATGTCAGACACTAACCCAGTTGCAGTCCGTTGTTGGGGTGATTAGTGGTCGTTACTCTAAGAACAGAATATTGCATTACAGTGTACAGGTGGTGGAACAGACAGACTGTCAACTGTTACCGTCACATCCTCTAATCATCCCTCTGCAATAACAAACAGGGTACTTTTCACTCCACACACTCTCAGGGAATTGGGCAGAGAACACAGTCTTATAATGGGAACACAAGACAGGTGTAGATAGAGTATGGTGTGGGTGAAAATAACTTAAGCAAGCTGACAGATATCCAGTATACGTGTGAATATAGTGTCACAGTGTAATTTCAGTTCAATGTTTTTATTTGGTGAATTGAGCTGTAGACAGAGGATCTAACACATCGACAGGCCCCCCTCACACAATCATGCATGCATGCGACACACACACACACACACACACACACACACACACACACACACACACACACACACACACACACACACACACACACACACACTCTTCCCATATTAGCCAGCGCTGAGACATGAGTCCTGGGCCTGTAGTCTACCCACGTGGGCATCTGTTACTCATGAAGAGTTACCCACATGGGCATCTGTTACTCATGAAGAGTTACCCACATGGGCATCTGTTACTCATCTTCCTACAGGGAATACAGCTCTAATGGCGATTACAGTGGCAGTTTTATCTGGTGGTTAAACAATTTTCAGACATGCTCAGTAATTACCCTTGTACAGAAACAGCCAGAGACAAACATAGCAGTGTACTTTTCTAAAGGCTTCACTGATTGTAAATAGTGGGATTTGTTTCTGAAAAAAGACAAAAGTCACAATGATTAATTACATATGAAATATAGCACAAGCTGGTTAAGCTGATTGTATCATATTCCAATGTGTCATTAGCTACACCCGATTGTCATACTGATAGCAGAGGTACAGTGTAGTGGAGTATTCACTACTCTAGAGTGCCGCCGTGTGGTGGTAGTACTTCACTACACTAAAGTGTTGTAACACTACAGTAAAGCAGTGTGTAACAGAGACTGATGCAAACGGATGTAAAAGCAGTGGCGTGTATTCATGGATGCCAAAGGAAGCCAGGATTCTCCAAAAGAATGAACAGCAAAAAATGTTTATGTATCTTTCGTCTCTCTGTGTTTCAATTCGCAAGAGGCGAACAAAACAGTGCCCCTCTGTCTCTGTATGTATAGCCCAATCTATCTGATGCTGTCTGGTCAAAAAGAGTACGACATTGTTGCCACCTGTAGCATTGAATGCAAGGAATGTCAGAGAGTGTTTGGCCTCCCTTAAAAAAAAGTATCAAACAATAGTCAATCCGCATTGAGATAAACTGAGTGAGCCAAACATGAATGTTCCTGGCAGACCAAAAAAAAAAGGGGGAAGCCACCAAACACATCACATTAGAAATCAAACGTCATTGACAGAAAACTTTAATTGTTGCATCTCATGTGTCGTTGTCCTCCGGTGGTTAGCTAACTAGCTAGATAAAATTGTCCCTTTCCTAAATTAGCTATGGATAGCAAAATTAACTGAAGCTGGAGACTCATATCTCCCTCACTAACTTTAAGCACCAGCTGTCAGAGCAGCTCACAGATCAATGCACCTGTACATAGCCCAGCTGTAAATACCCCATCCAACTACCTCATCCCCATACTGTAATTTATTTGATTTATTTTTGCTCCTTTGCACCTCAGTATCTCTACTTGCGCACTCATCTTCTGCATATCTATCATTTCAGTGTTTAGTAGCTATATTGTAATTATTTTGCCACTATGGCCTATTTATTGCCTTACCCCCCTTATCCTACCTCATTTGCACACACTGTATATCGACTTTTTCTATTGTATTATTGACTGTATGTTTGTTTATTCATGTGTAACTCTGTGTTGTTGTTTGTGTCGCACTGCTTTGCTTTATCTTGGCCAGGTCGCAGTTGTAAATGAGAACTTGTTCTCAACTAGCCTACCTGGTTAAATAAAGGTGAAATGAAAAATAAAAAAAATAAATAGAGATAGGAATTTGGACTTGTGGTTTTACTTAATTCTGGCCAATGATGGTCAATGATTTTAACGTTGATTCCGATCCAACCATAAACTCATACATTGTGTCTCTTGCCTGAGATATTGAATGTTCAGTATGTAGCTGGATGTAGTAAGCTAACTAATGTTAACTGCTGGCTCATCGTTGCCCATGAAAGGAAGTTAGGCTAGCGAGCAAGCATTTTAGCCAGGTAGCATAGGACAACAAAAACAAAAGCGTGCATGACAGTCATAGACCGTTTAGGCAACATACAAGAGGAGGATGGCATTGGTGTTTCTCTACAAGTTGGGTGAGTCAACATGTTTCTTCTACTTGCATGCTAACGCACGCACGCAAACACACACACACACACACACACACACACACACACAAATAAAGTCGCATGGACGGCCAAATCAGATTAAGATTATGTTGATTGGACTAAATACATTTTTTTTGGTATATTTTAGTTGTCACTGTATTAGATTAAGCATAGGTGATTAGATGCTGTTGAAATGGTCCTGGAATAGTGAGGTAGTACCTGTTTTCTTTGCAACTCGCTGTAATTCTCCATGGTTCTAAATCAATAGTTGTTCAGTAGTCAGAAACATTCACTTTCTTGACCATGCTGTCGGTCATTTAACTGTTTGTTACATGCAATATGTTTTGTGGACAGATGTTGCTCCCCGATTTTTATGATGAAACAAAGGTGTGGTTGAATTTATTCTGCCACTGTGTCTTATTGTCTCAGCCTTAGGCCTAGATATCATGGCCACAAGGCATATGAACTAACATGTTATAGAGCAAACAACGCAATCATAACAACACCTAGGTTGTAATATGGCATTCCTTTTCTTGGCTTCCACAGCCATTTTACCCATGCATGCTCTTTGTCTCCTTTTCCTGTCTTTGTATGTCTGTCTCTGTCTCAGACCCAGTCTGCTTTCTTTACCACAGTCTCTGATGCTAAACATGATCAGGACACTGACCAGACTGTAACATCTGTTAGATAGCAGAATTCTTCCTGTCTGAGTTTCCTAATTTCTTTAACATGACGAGACCGGCGGCGTCACCAGATGGGGAGAGCCGGGGAGGCCGGAGAAGGTGCGAGGAGGGGCGAGGAGGTGCGAGGAGGTGCGGGGAGGGGCGGGGAGGGGCGAGGAGGGCCGAGGAGAAGAGGACATTATACATGTCTGTGTAGAGTGACAGTGGCCAGAGTAGGAGAGAAGGAGAGAGGAAGAGAGGGTAACACTTTATTTGGATAGTCCATCTGTAGATGCCCTAACAAACTATCAGTAAAATGTCGACAGCATGTTGGTTGACTTTCAACAACAAAGTGTTTGTCGTCCATCTGCAGATGTTCTACCAATTTTCTGTAGACCATCAGCAGCATTTCAACAGCATATCTTAAGCCTTTCAGGAGTGTCTCAACAGTATATCTCATCATTTTAAACAAAGTAATCTATAGTCCATGTATACAAGCCATCTGTAGACTATCAGCAGCATCTCAACTGCATATCAGTTACAATTGAACAGAATATTTGTTATCATTCTAGTAACTATCTGTAGATATGCTTCGGGACTATCCAAATAAAGTTTGGAAAAAAAACATGTTAAGCTTAGCTGATGGACTACAGACTGTCTACTTCACATTCAAATGCGTGTCAACTGAGGAGTGTTTAGTGCATTCATTAACACTGTAACAAACCACAGTAGGGACTTTGGGACTGAATAAAGTGAACGTTTAATTAGGTAAATATGCAATAATCATTCAACAGATCCAAATGTGCGGCAGTTGTTAGGATAACTGAAATGACCTTTTGACACTGGAGCACCTGGATAAATAAATCAAGTGGGAAACAAACAAACGAACAATGACTCTGATTCAAATCAAATCAAATCCAATTGTATTTGTCACGTACACATGTTTAGCAGATGTTATTGCAAGTGTAGCTAAATGCTTGCTCCAACAGTGCAGTGATATCTAATAATTCACAACAATACACACAATACACACAACATAAAAGTAAAATAATGGAATAAGGGAATATATAAATATTAGGATGAAAAATATCAGAGTGGCATAGACTAAAATACAGTAGAATAGAATACAGTATATACACTACCGTTCAAAAGTTTGGGGTCACTTAGAAATGTCCTTGTTTTTGAAAGAAAAGCAAAAGTTTTTTCCATTAAAATAACATCAAATTGATCAGAAATACAGTGTAGAAATTGTTAGTGTTGTAAATTACTTGTCACGACTTCCGCCGAAGTTGGTCCCTCTCCTTGTTCGGGCGGCTTTCGGTGGTCGAAGTCACCGAACTTCGAGCCATCGCTGATCCTCTTTTCATTTTCCATTGGTTTTGTCTGGTCTTCCATCACACCTGGTTACAATCCCATCAATTACATGTTGTGTATTTAACCCTCTGTTCCCCCTCATGTCCTTGTCGGTGATTGTTTGTTGTAAGTGCTTGTGCTCGTCTGTCCTGGTGTGCGTTGGGTTATGGACCCATTTATTTTATTAGTCTGTTTTCCAGGGTTTTTGTTTGTTAATGAACTGCACAGTTGGAAACACAGTTATTTCTCTCCTGCGTCTGACTTCCCTGCCGCCAGTTCGCACCCCTATTGTAGCTGGATACAGCTGATTTTTAATGGAATATCTACATAGGCATATAGAGGCCCATTACCAGCAAGCATCACTCCTATGTTCCAATGGCACGTTTTGTTAGCTAATCAAAGTTGATCATTTTAAAAGGCTAATTGAAAACCATTTTGCAATTATGTTAATACAGCTGAAAACTGTTGTCCTGATTAAAGAAGCAATAAAATTGGCCTTCTTTAGACTAGTTGAGTATCTGGAGTATCAGCATTTGTGGGTTCGATTACAGGATTTTTTCAAAAACAAGGACATTTCTAAGTGACCCCAAACTTTTGAACGGTAGTGTACATATGAGATGAGTAATGAAAACATATGTAAACATTATTAAAGTGACTAGTGTTCCATTATTAAAAAGTGGCCTGTGATTTCAAGTCTATGTATATGGGCCAGCAGCTTCTAAGGTGCAGGGTTACGTGCCTGGATAGATTGTAAACTCTCCTTCCAGACTCACATTAAGCATCTCCAATCCAAAATTAAATCTAGAATTGGCTTTCTGTTTTGCAACAAAGCATCCTTCAATCATGCTGCCAAACATACCCTTGTAAAACTGACTATCCTACCAATCCTCGACTTTGGCGATGTCATTTACAAAATAGCCTCCAACACTCTACTCAACAAATTGGATGCAGTCTATCACAGTGCCATCCGTTTTGTCACCAAAGCCCCATATACTACACAACCACTGCGACCTGTATGCTCTCGTTGGCTGGCCCTTGCTTCATACTCGTCGCCAAACCTACTGGCTCCAGGTCATTTACAAGTCTTTGATACGTAAAACACTGCCTTATCTCAGTTCGCTGGTCACCATAGCAGCACCCACCTGCAGCACACGCTCCAGCAGGTACATTTCACTGGTCACTCCCAAAGCCAATTCCTACTTTGGCCGCCTCTCCTTCCAGTTCTCTGCTGCCAATGACTGGAACAAACTGCAAAAATCGCTGAAGCTGGAGACTCTTATCTCCCTCACTAACTTTAAGCACCAGCTGTCAGAGCAGCTCACAGATCATTGCAGCTGTTCATAGTCCATCTGTAAATAGCCCATCCAACTACCTCATTCCAATACTGTATTTATTTAGCTCCTTTGCACCCCAGTATCTCTACTTGCGCATTCATCTTCTGCACATCTATCACTCCAGTGTTTAATTGCTATATCGGAATTACCTCACCACTATGGCCTATTTTATTGCCTTACATCCCTTATCTTACCTCATTTGCACACACTGTATATATACTTATTTTCTTCTACTGTATTATTGACTGTATGTTTGTTTATTCCAAGTGTAACTCTGTGTTGTTGTATGTGTCGTACTGCTTTGCTTTATCTTGGCCAGGTCGCAGTTGTAAATGAGAACTTGTTCTCAACTGACCTACCTAGTTATATAAAGGTGAAATAAAAAAATCAAATAAATCCACAGATGACACAATCTCAATTGCACTTCACACTACCTTCTCCCTCCCGGACAGGAGAGGAAATAACTATGTGTCAATGCTGTTCATGGACCTCAGCTCAGCGTTCCCTCCATGCTCATCAACAAGCTGGCGACCCTGGGACTGAACACCACCCTTTGCAAATGGATCCTGGACTTCCTGACGGGCTGGCCCCAGGTGGTGAGGGTAGGCAACAACACCTCTGCCACGCTGTGTTTAGTCCCCTCCTGTACTCACTGTTTATCCACGACTACGTGGCCATGCATGACTCCAACACCATCATCAAGTTTACTGACCACACGACCATGGTAGGTCTGATCACTGATGGCGATGAGACAGTCTACATGGAGGTCAGAGACTTAGCAGTGTGGTGCTAAGTAGTGGTCCTCTACCTCAATGCCAGTAACACCAAGGAACTGAACGTGGACTACAGGATAAAGAGGGGAGAGGACTTAACATGATCCACAAACACCCACACAGTCGTGAAAAGGGCACAACAGTGCCTGAGGAGGCAAAAAAACGTGGTATGGGCCCTCAGATTCTCAAAAAGTTCTACAGCTGCACCATTGAGAGCCTCTTGACTGGCTGCATCATCGCTTGGTATGGCAAATGCACTGCCATCGACTGCAAAGCACTACAGAGGGTGGTGCGGACAGCCCAGTACATCACTGGGGTCAAGGTCCCTGCCATCCAGGACCTCTATATCAGGCGACGTCAGAGTCAGGCCTGAAAAATTGGAAAAGACTCCAGCCACCCTAGCCATAGACTGTTCACTCTGCTACCATCTGGCAAACAGTACCAAGGCATGGGCTCTTGCACCAACAGGCACCAAAAGGCTCCGAGACAGCTTCTACCCCCAAGCCAAATAAACTGTCTGCTAAATAGTTTATTAAATGGTTACCCAGACTATCTGCACTGACCCTAGCTTGCACTGACTCTATGCACACTCACAAGATTATATATACTGGCCCTCGCTTCATATTCGTCGCCAAACCCACTGGCTCCATGTAATCTACAAGACCCTGCTAGGTAAAGTCCCCCCTTATCTCAGCTCGCTGGTCACCATAGCATCACCCACCTGTAGCACACGCTCCAGCAGGTATATCTGTCACGCCTTGGTCTTAGTATTTTGTGTTTTAGTTAATTAGTTGGTCAGGCCAGGGTGTGACATGGGTTTATTGTTTGTTGTATTTAGTGGGGTTTTTTAGTTATTGGGATTGTAGCTGATTAGGGGTGTGTGTTTCATAGGTTTGGCTGCCTGAGGCGGTTCTCAGTCAGAGTCAGGTGATTCTCGTTGTCTCTGATTGGGAACCGTATTTAGGTAGCCTGGGTTTCGCTTTGTATTTCGTGGGTGATTGTTCCTGTCTCTGTGGGCTGTACAGTCGGGCTGTAATAGGTTTCACGTTCTGTTTTGTTGTTTTGTATTTATTCGTTATTTAATGTATAGTTTCGTTATTTGTTTTCACTATTAAAACATGAGTAACAAACACGCTGCATTTCGGTCCGACTCTCTTTCGACAAACAAAGAACGTCGTTACAATATCTCTCTGGTCACCCCCAAAACCAATTCTTTCTTTGGCCGCCTCTCCTTCCAGTTCTCTGTTGCCAATGACTGGAACGAACTACAAAAATCTCTGAAACTGTAAACACTTCTCTCACTAGCTTTAAGCACCAACTGTCAGAGCAGCTCACAGATTACTGCACCTGTACATAGCCCACCTATAATTTAGCCCAAACAACTACCTCTTTCCCTACTGTATTTATTTTATTTATTTATTTATTTTGCTCCTTTGCACCCCATTATTTGTATTTCTACTTTGCACATTCTTCCACTGCAAATCTACCATTCCAGTGTTTTACTTGCTATATTGTAGTAAATTCACGAGGCCCTAATCTATGGATTTCCCATGACTGGGAATACTGATATGCATCTGTTGGGCACAGATACCCTAAAAGAAAAGGCAGTTCGTGGATCAGAAAACCAGTCAGTATCTGGTGTGACCACCATTTGCCTCATGCAGCGCGGCATCTCTTTCACAAAGAGTTGATCCGGGCTGTTGATAGTGGATTGTGGAATGTTGTCCCACTCCTCTTCAATGGCTGTGCGAAGTTGCTGGATATTGGAGGGTACTGGAACATGCTGTCGTACACGTTGATCCAGAGCATCCAAACGTGCTCAATGCGCGACATGTCTGGTGAGTATGCAGGCCATGGACAAACTGGGACATTTTCAGATTCCAGAAGTTGTGTAGAGGTCCTTGTAACATGGTACCGGGCATTATCATGCTGAAACATGAGGTGATGGCGGTGGATTAATGGCACGAATATGGGCCCCGTCACAATATCACTGCACATTCAAATTGCCATCGTTAAAATGCAATTGTTTTCATTGTCCGTAGCTTATGCCTGCACATACCATAACCCCAAACACGCTGTCTGCCATCAGCCCGGTACAGTTGAAACTGCGATTCATCATGAAGAGCACACTTCTCCAGCATGCTAGTGGCCATTGAAGGTGGTTACGACGCCAAACTGCAGTAAGGTAAATAGTCTGGTCAGGATGATGAGCATGCAGATGAGCTTCCCTGAGACGGTTTCTGACAGTCTCTGCAGAAATGCGTCGGTTGTGCAAAACTAACAAGTTTCATCAGAAGTCCGGGTGGCTGGTCTCAGACGATCCCGCAGGTGAAGAAACCGGATGTGAAGGTCCTGGGCTGGCGTGGTTACACGTGATCTGCGGATGTGAGGCCGGATGGACGCACTGACAAATTCTCTAAAACAACATTGGTGGCGGCTTATATGGTAGAGAAATGATGTGCACCTGTGTAATAATCATGCTGTTTAATCAGCTTCTTGATATGCCACATCTGTCAGTCAGGTGGATAGATTATCTTGGCAAAGGATAAATACTCACTAACAGGGATGTAAACAAATTTGTGCACAACATTTTAGGGAAATAAGCTTTTTGTGCATAAGGAACATTTCTGGGATCTTTTATTTCAGCTCATGAAACATGGGACCAACACTTTACGTGGTGTGTTTGTATTTTTGTTAAGTATATACCTCAAATACCTCACACCCCTGCACATTGATCTGGTATTGGTACTACCTGTATATAGCTCCATTCATGTGTATTTTATTCATGGTAAAGTCTACACTTGTTGTATTAAGCGCGTATGACAATTAGTTTGATTTGATTTATATAATTTGTTTGTCTCCTGAAAACACATGACACCTGGTCCTTTGTAGCTCAGTTGGTAGAGCTATGCCAGGGTAGTGGGTTCAATTCCTGAAACCACCCATATGTAGAAGGTATGCATGCATGACTGTAAGTTGCGTTGCATAAAAACATCTGCTAAATGCCATATATTATTATGAGACTAAGGATTTGTATCCATTAGTGATGTCGAGCAGTTAAAATAATTAATTAAACACAATTTTCTGTAAATGCTTTCTGATGTTGTTTGAATTTGCTTTTTACATTGAAGCGTTTTACATTTAAAAAGCAGTGCATTGAGTTCCAGGCATACTATACTTTGATTGTAAGGAAGGAAACACAAAATAATCTGTATCAGAAACAAAATGCTCCAAATGTCTAGTCTGTTTTACCATTCCCTTACGGGATACAATTATTTGGGGCGGCAGGGTAGCCTAGTGGAGCATTGGACTAGTAACTGGAAGGTTGCAAGTTCAAACCCCCGAGGCGACAAGGTCCAAATCTGTTGTTCTGCCCCAGAACAGGCAGTTAACCCACTGTTCCTAGGCCGTCATTGAAAACAAGAAATTGTGCTTAACTGACTTGCCTAGTAAAATAAAATTCCCTTATGGAGTTATCAAGAGATAATTTGTTTTGATTTATTCTAATTTGTTTATTTTTAAATTAACAGTCAGTGTTGTTGTTGTTTTTCTGGACGCGTGGATCACGATTAAACTGTGTGTTGTTATTCTTTATGACATTTGTCTTAGAAGTCTGAATTTACTTATTTACAAATGCCCTAAACTAAACTGTTGTTCTGGTCTGTCCTCTCTCAAGGTAATGGCAGAAATGGTATCTAGATGCATGGGAGATCATTGCATGGGAGATCATTTGGCCGATGAACAGTGTGAACCTCAACACCTCCCCTCTAATCGGCTGAAAATGGCTTAAATTGCGATCAGTATGGTCCTTCACCACTTCTTCCGTGAGACCTGAGTCCGAGCCAGCAACCTGTACACAGCAGTCGATATAGATATCAACGGCCTTTTCTCTATTGCTCTTTCTCTCAGGAGCGACATGGGATGCATGTGGACTGAGCATGGAGAGAGATCCAGTCCAAACTTCTCTCATGCTGCTGGTGTACTGGTAGGAAAATGGACAAAGACATAATGGACTGTAAAGGACAGTGGCGGCTCAGGTGAGAGACATTATCAAGGGCCACCCACTTTGAACATGTCCCATTAAAAGGGCAAACTAAAACACTATCTGAAGAAGAACATGAAGAAATGCCAGGAAGAATGAGTGCTGTGAAGGGGGTTGGTCAACCGTGCCAGTAATTGATTTAGGCCTGTCCAAAATTGTTTATTTGGGGTATCAGGTTGATTGTGGAGGTCTGCACAAGGCAGAATTTTGTAATTTAGAATAAGAATGCAGTGAAATACCAATCTGTCATTAACATAAGTGATGAGAAAAGCAAGGGTCTTAAATTAAAGTGATAGAACCAACGTGAAGCACTAAGGACTCTAAGGATTTGGATTGGATAATTTATCAATAATTATAATTATGATTTGGAAAGGCAAGGCTTCTAGAGACTTCTAGAGAGCTGTGCCCTAAAAACTCCTTGCTGTCCCCAGTCCACCTGGCCGTGCTGCTGCTCCAGTTTCAACTGTTCTGCCTGCGGCTATGGAACCCTGACCTGTTCACCGGGACGTGCTACCTGTCCCAGAACTGCTGTTTTCAACTCTCTAGAGACAGCAGGAGCGGTAGAGATACTCTCAATGATCGGCTATGAAGAGCCAACTGACATTTACTCCTGAGGTGCTGACTTGCTGCACCATCGACAACTACTGTGATTATTATTATTTGAGCATGCTGGTCATTTATGAACATTTGAACATCTTGGCCATGTTCTGTTATAATCTCCACCCGGCACAGCCAGAAGAGGACTGGCCACCCCTCATAGCCTGGTTCCTCTCTAGGTTTCTTCCTAAGTTTTGGCCTTTCTAGGGAGTTTTTCCGAGCCACCGTGCTTCTACACCTGCATTGCTTGCTGTTTGGGGTTTTAGGCTGGCTTTCTGTACAGCACTTTGATATATCAGCTGATGTAAGAAGTGCTATATAAATAAATTTGATTTGATTCCATGTTCCATGTTTTTGTGCCTCCGTTTGGACGCAGTCTACTGTGCACAAAAGTGTAGGATAAACTACTGTGCAACACCCAACACTATTCCTATGAATTATTCTGGATATAATGACACTAAAATACATACATTTGAAGTCAGAAATGTACATACACTTAGGTTCGAGTCATTAGAACTTGTTTTTCAACCACTCCACAAATTTCTTGTCATCAAACTATAGTTTTGGCAAGTCGGTTAGGACATCCACTTTGTGCATTACAATACATTTTTCAACAATTGTTTACAGACAGATGATTTCACTCATATTTCACTGTATCACAATTCCAGTGGGTCAGAAGTTTACATCCACTAAGTTGACTGTGCCTTTAAACAGCTTGGAAAATTCCAGAAAATGATGTCATGGCTTTTGAAGCTTCTGACATCATTTGAGTCAATTGGAGGTGTACCTGTGGATGTATTTCAAGGCCTACCTTCAAACTCAGTGCCTTTATGCTTGACGTCATGGGAAAATCAAAAGAAATCAGCCAGTCTGGTTCATCCTTGGGAGTAATTTCCAAAAGCCTGAAGGTACCACGTTCATCTGTACAAACAATAGTATGCAAGTATAAACACCATGGGACCACGCAGCCCTCATACCGCTCAGGAAGGAGATGTGTTCTGTCTCCTAGAAATGAATGTACTTTGGTGCGAAAAGTGCAAATCAATCTCAGAACAACAGCAAAGGACCTTGTGAAAATGTTGGAGGAAACAGGTACAAAAGTATCTATATCCACAGTAAAATGAGTCCTATATCAATATAACCTGAAAGGCCGCTCAGCAAGGAAGAAGCCACTGCTCCAAAACTGCCATAAAAAATCCAGACCACGGTTTGTAAATGCACATGGGTACAAAGATTGTACTTTTTGAAGAAATGTCCTCTGGTCTGATGAAACAAAAATATAACTGTTTGGCCATAATGACCATCATTATGTTTGGAGGAAAAAGGGGGAGGCTTGCAAGCCAAAGAATGCCATCCCAACCGTGAAGTACGGGGGTGGCAGCATCATGTTGTGGGAAGTGCTTTGCTGCAGGAGGGACTGGAGCACTTCACAAAATAGATGTCATCATGAGGTAGGAAAACTATGTGGATATATTGAAGCAACATCTCAAGACATCAGTCAGGAAGTTAAAGCTTGGTCGCAAATGGGTCTTCCAAATGGACAATGACCCCATGCATACTTCCAAAGATGTGGCAAAATGGCTTAAGGACAACAAGGTCAAGGTATTGGAGTGGCCATCACAAAGCCCTGACCTCAATCCCATCGAAAATCTGTGGGCAGAACTGAAAACGTTGTGCGAGGAAGGAGGCCTTCAAACCTGACTCGGTTACACCAGCTCTGTTAGGAGGAATGGGCCAAAATTCACGCAACTTATTGTGGGAAGCTTGTGGAAGGCTATCCGAAACTGTGATGAAATGAATGTGATGAAAGAAATAAAAGCTGAAATAAATCATTCTCTCTACTATTATTTGGATATTTCACATTCTTAAAACAAAGTGGTGATCCTAGCTGACCTAAGACAGGGAATTTTAGCTAGGATTAAATGTCAGCAATTGTGAAAAACTGAGTATAAATGTATTTGGCTAATGTTTATTTAAACTTCCAACTTCCGACTATTCACAATATGATCTGGTAATGAAATAACATGGCAAATACATTTTATTTTCTTCATGTTACACCTGCTAATTTTAATTAAACAATACAAGGAGATTGAAGTATTCTACTTGAACTTCAATTTGGCCTACCTTGAGAATCAGACATTTCCTCAATTTGGTGCTAGAAAAATCCTTGTAATTATTGTAGACAATGTACAATTACAATTAATGCTTAAAAATTTGCCTGAAAGTCCTTGAATTTGACTTTTCATACAGACATTGACTTGACAATGTCTGTATGAATCTGCTTAAAGGCCTATGTTGTTGGAGTTTTGACCAATTTGCATATATTCACCTTTATTCCTCTAAGTAAACATTTGGAACTATATGAAAATCCTATTTATTTTTGTTTCAAATTATTTTGCCACCCCCCCCCCCAATGTCACACATTGGCCCCATTATTTATAGAAATACCCCAAGGATCCTATAAATGTGCTTTAGGGCTAGGGTCTGTCTGTCATATCTCGTGTAATTGTCCCGTCTTACCTGGTGTCTTGTGTGACAAACTGGTGACTTCTGGAAAATAAACTTTTACAATAGAAAATGGCCTATGTGGCATCGGTAGTCGTCATATACATGATTTATAGTCCCAAAATGGACTAACAATTTTGCAGGATCTACATTCCTCTCTATAGTTTTCACTATATTCATTATCCTCTTCTTGTTGTGGTTGTGGTTGACATTGTGCACTCAATGTCCCCTCTTCCTCTCTGTTTGTTGTGCCATTCAGGGACTCCAGAATTCTCTCTGATGTCAAAGGTTATTATTGGCTGTCTTATTGGCTGTTGCTGAGGCTGTTCCTATAGTGACAAAGTCGACCCCAGAGAAGACATCTGACAGACATACAGATGCTGAGGATTAGACTGTAGCTTTAGCATCTACAGCTGTAACTACTGTAGCTACAGCAAGTACTACTCCAGTTGTTCCCACATCTACTGGCCAGAGAGGGATCTGCTGACTTCGATGAGGATGAATTCTGTCCCTCACACCACACCGTAGCCATAATGTCTTATTCACTACAGTGTCTTCAGTAC
The DNA here is from genome assembly GCF_036934945.1 of Oncorhynchus masou masou. Lineage (NCBI taxonomy): Eukaryota > Metazoa > Chordata > Actinopteri > Salmoniformes > Salmonidae > Oncorhynchus > Oncorhynchus masou. The sequence goes on from NC_088234.1 coordinate 38,496,533, forward strand.
ATCACCCCAGGTATAGGTCCTGCTCCTGGACTAGGGACATGCCTCCTTCTCTCTGTAATGTTGTAATAGTGGAACATTCACAGCCTGGGTTACTCAACATGTTTACTTCACATTTCAACATCTGGAAATATCTAAACCCTCTCCCACGCAGTCTAAGACCCATCAAATGTGTGTATATCCCTAGCATTTCTGTATCCTCTGCAGGATTGTACTGTGATTTGTGAGGCAATAGAAGAGTGACTCCGCAGATGTACTAACACTCCCCCTTGTGTTTTCTCTCTTTTTCTCATTCGTTTCTTTCTCTCTCTCTCTTCTCTCTCTCTCTCTCTCTCTCTCTCTCAGGGGTAGGGGACAGTAAAGGAGGTAAGTTCTGACTCCAGGGAAGATTATATGTTTCATATGTTCATCTCATCATGTAGTTATACTGGCCGTAAAGATATCTCTGGCAAAACTCTTCCACCCCCCTCTCTGCTATTGGTATATCCCATCCTTTACCAAGTATGAGCACCTTCGGAACCCAGACCGAACCGATTATTGGCAAAGTGGTGACCTCTTTTCAGAGAAATGATGTCAGAAATTAAATGTAGACTCAGGGATGTGACATCGACGCTGAAAGTAAACAGCATAGTGGGTCGATTTCCCCTACAACTAAGACAGTTGAAGCTACCTACCACGCTCTCACAGCGTGAAGTGAATCCGTGCACATGTGCAGATACTGCATGCAACTGTGTGAGAGCTACGTCTTGAATCTCGCTCATCTCAATATCTGCAGTGCTGCTCGTGACAACGTCATTTAGCTGAGTCTAACTTTAATATTAAATACATATTATATATTTTTATTATGCTCTGTTTTGTCCCTGTGGGGCTATCAAACCCCACAGGGACAAACGGACTGACGGACATTTCCCAGGTGTCTCTCTGATGGTGATGTGTATGAGTATAGAGTGTTGGGACAGGCCCATCTACCTGTGTCACAGCTGTCAGGAGAGAAACCCCACCCATATCTTCATGCCTCACCTCACCTCCGCACTCCACTCCCAACGCCCCACGGTCAGAGTGTGTGCGTTTTTGTATAACTTTTTATTCCACCCTTTATATGGTATGACTGCTTCTAAATGACATCTATATAATGCTTATGAAGCTGTATGAACGCTTCATAAAGTCTATAAATTGTCGTTAGTCGAAAGTGGGAGCCGTATTTCGCTGTGTATCAGATGTACCAGAGTCCAAGCGTCTGTCATTTGGCTGGGGGCCAGAGGTGGGCCTGGAGGTCCTGAAAACTCTGGCCTGGGAGGAGGAGAGAGTGAGAGGAGAGAAAGACAAGATACTGAAGTTAAGGAAGGTTGGAGTCTCCCTGCGGTCTTCCTGCGTGACCACTCAAGCCATTAACTATCTAATGACTGTCCGTCTCATGATGTTGTGATGTTTTGTATTTCTAAATACATTTTCTTGTGTACTTTGAAGCTCTTTGAGATTCTTTGAAAAATACCAAAAATATAAATGCAACATGCAATAATGTCTAAGATATGATTGATTTATAGGAAATTAGTCCATTTAAATAAATTCACTAGACCCTAATATATGGATTTCACATGACCGGGAATACAGATATGCATCTGTTGGTCAAAGATACCTTTAAAAAAGGTAGGGGTGTGGATTAGAAAACCAGTTAGTATCTGGTGTTACCACCATTTTCTGTATGCAGCGTGACACATATCCTTCTCATAGAGTTGATCAGGCTGTTGATTGTGGCCTGTAGAATGTTGCCCCACTCCTCTTCAATGGCTGTGCTAAGTTGCCAGATAGTGGCAAAAACTGGAACACACTGTCGTACACGTCGATCCTTGCGACATGGGGCCGTACTGCCAAATTATCTAAAACAACGTTGGAGGCGGCTTATGGTAGAGAAATGAACATTAAATTCTCTGGCAACAGCTCTGGCGGATCGGTAGTAATGATGTGTAATGATCATGCCGTTTACTCATTTTCTTGATATGCCACACCTGTCAGGTGGTTGAATTGCCTTGGAAAAAGAGAAATGCTCACAAACAGGGATGTAAACCAATTTGTGCACAATATTTGAGAGAATGATGCAGGAAAGTGGTCAGAGGAAATGTGGTTGTGAGGGCATTCACAGAAATATAATATCACAGAACATATTACAATTGTGAATTTATTCAAAAACAAATTAGTTTACAATTGATCCTATTGGTTAATGCTTTGCATGAGCAGTTCATTTAGGAAACTCCTATGTTGCAGAGAGGATGAAATCCATCTTTGCCCCTTGCATGCATGCTTCTAATCTCAAAATCCCAGCACTTGGGAGAAAACCTAGAGAAGATAATGGATTCTCTTTGATATTTTGAAAGGGGAAAAAAACATTTTAGATGAGGGTCCTTTTTCAGACAGACAACACATTTTCCCCAAGAAATCACAAGTTTGGTCCAGCGGACCAACTCTTCCCGTTCTTCCCAGAACGTTGCGATTTTAAACCAAAGTTCGCAGGCCAAACCTTTGCAGTGGTTTCAGAGAAGGTAAATCATAAAAACTTGACACTTGCGAAATGCATTCATAAAAAAATATACGAATATGTGTACTTTTTGACCGGCAGGGATGTTTACGTTAGACTAGGGGAACAAGCGAATAAGGTGGTGACATCACCAGATAAGGTGGAGATGCTTATCCCTTTCTGACTCCTATCTGTCCCAATTGACGCAGGTACTTGCACAGACGTGTATGCTGGAACATTGGTACATTGTGGGAGGAAAACTCATTGGTCTAGAGCAGGGGTGCATTCACTCTTCAACGAGGTCTGGAGGGCCGCACTAAAAAAAGGTATTGTATTTCCTTGTCGCCAAAATGTGCAAGAAATGGTCCTCTATCCATAGCTTTTGGATTTTTTCTATGCTTCCTGCTTTCGTTTCGATGACTGGTTAGCAAGCTGGGTAGAGTGATGAGACGATAAATGCAGGTTCATTATCATTTCTACACAGATTAGATTTGGTTTTAGTCATTTCAATGTTGATTGAGATCATTTTAAATAACAATTTTTTTTTTTATCTAACAACCTGCAGACCGGATTGAATGGGCTGTATGTTTGACATCCATGGTTTAGAGAGGCTAGCAGGCTGCCCCAACTCTGATGAGCTTTCTCTGGCTAGACATCATGTCTGCCAGTCTAACTCAATTCCTGGCTGGATAAGATGGCGTTCTCATTCGACACCAAACATATTCACGTTCTACAACTATAAAACACACCGGAAGAGCAGTTTCATGAAAATGGAAAGTTCCTTATATTCCAGGGAAACGCAATTGTACAGACACAAAGGGAGGAGGAGATAGAGTGAAACTGTTGTTACAGAGAGAGGCATACTACTATATATCCATGCCTTACACATTGAAAGCATTAGAGGCCTGAATGAATAACTTCTGTGGCTTCCTGTGAGCAACATCTGAGCAGTACAACAAAAAATTGTGAAACCTCCACGCTATATAGTCAAAGCGAATCTGTCCCAGTTATTAAAACACCTCCAACACAGAAAGGCACAGCAGCGCCAACAGAATAACAGGGATCTGCTGTTTTTTTGTCCTGGCGGTCTGAACTCTCCAACATCTAGGTTCACATACACACACATTCACACACACATGCATGCACACACACATCCATGTGCATATATGAATACACACACACACACACACACACACACACACACACACACACACACACACACACACACACACACACACACACACACACACACACACACACACACACACACACACACACACACACACACACACACACACACACACACACACACACAAACTTCTTGAACATCCCAACAGCTTAAACATCAGACAGACATTACCCAGAAAACAGTGTTATTCCACCAAGATTCTCTTCCCTCCTCTCTCCCTAACACTCATCTTCCTACTCTCACCTAATGACCTTTTAGTCGGGGAGTCCTATGGAGAAGAGCTGTGTGTCTCTGTACAAGCCTACAGTGCCTTCAAACAGTATTCATACCCCGTTGACTTATTCCACATTTTGTTGTACCTGCCTGCCTGACTATTTTGCCTGCCTTGACCACGAGCCTGTCTGCCACTCTGTACCTCCTGACTCTGATCTGGTTTGGACCTTTTTGCCTGTCCACGACCATTCTCTTGTCTACTCCTTTTGGATTAATAAACATTGTGAGACTCCAACCATCTGCCTCCTGTGTCTGCGTCTGGGTCTCGCCTTGTGGCATGATACTGTAGAAGTAGAAATATGTATAAGGAGAAACTAAACCTGTATAACAAGTTGTATAACAAGTTGTCAATCATTGTCCTGTTTAACATTCACGTTCAATTTCATTCTATGATGACTACATAAAACAGTGTAAAGGTTGTAAAAATTGTGTGTGTTGCTTTATTGAGCTTTTCTATTCATATTACCATTTTTTCCAACTGCTTACACACAAAATATATTCATGTCACACGATTTTTGAAACCTCTCACTCAAAGTGAAAAACTACACACCAAATATCCAAAACCATAAGCTATTTCTCAGCCTTTGACTCTAAAAATCTAACTGGAAGTGACTTGCTTTCTTTTTCCAAACACAACCAATCAAAATGCTACACTTATTCACCAGGACACATACATTTTGAAGGAGATGTGAGGCATTTTGCATTTTGTGTGTGCAGTTTTGGGAATTGTGTGTAGAGTTTTGAATAAAGGGGACAGTTTTGAAAAAGTGTGTAAGCAGTTAGAAAAACAGTAAACAATTCCCAAATGTGAGAGAGAGGGAAAGAGAAATAGAGAGAGAGAGAGAGAGAGAGAGAGAGAGAGTGTGTGAGAGAATGGTTAGCGTGCTGCTACTGTGTGTGAGCGTGTCTCCTTTCTGCCCTTCTGTAACCCATCTGAGGATGTTCGTCAAATGGAGCGATCTGCCACCTGGACACAGGGTCCCTTCCTGTCACTCTCGACTCTGATCTCTAATCCCTGACCCCTGAACCAGCCATGACCACACAGAAGCCTCAAATCAGCAGGTTCATGGCTGTGCTCTCACTGCCAACCACTTCTCTCCTCCCACTCCCTCTTGAAGCCTAATGTAGAACACTTACCCTTTGACTGCCATGTTCACAGGTCCACGTTGCTATGACAGCCATTGTTTAGGGAGAGGGCCATAAATTTCACAGGTCTACGTGATCTAATATTAGAGAGGGGGAAGAGGAGAAAGGGAGTGGGAGAGGAGGGGTTGGAATGGAATGAAAGAGAGGGGGTAGATAGCAGTGAGAGTGTGGAGAGACTAGAAAGGGTGAAGGAAGGGGAGAGGGAGAGGAGGGTTAGAGGAAGAGGGCAAGAAAGATAAACAGGTCGGAAGGCAGTAACACAGTGTAGTGTGGGTTCTAATATCGGGTTGTGTGGGTGAGATGTGAGAAGCAGAGCTCTCATCATGAGGTAATAGTTGCAGATAGAGGAAAGGGTTTCTGTGAGGTGACAGATCCCCGAAGCCACATACCATGTTTAAACAAATGAAAACTCACCATGATAATCAGTCATATCACATGCACACATGCGCATGCACACACATGGCAATAATTCATACTAGCGTTGTATCCAACAACACAGTGAAAACCAGCATTCACCACACAGTACATAGAGGGCAGGTAAATACGATGGACTATGATGTTCGGCCAGCTATAACAATGGCATTGTGTACAAAGCATTCAATCTATTTTCAGAATCCACATTTTTTTTGTGAATGCTGCTATGACTGACTCGGTTTGGACCTGAGTCTCTACGACACTGTGTCAAGTCCGCTGAGCTGAAGCCGTATGGGCATTAGCAGTGTGCCTCCATTACACCATGGTGCAGGAAGATGTGAGTTACTCCCATGAAATGCAATTTGAGTTTGAGAAATGATCTGTGATGTAAATCCTTGTATTTCTTTGCTAAATTAATTTGAATAATACAGATCGATTCCTCCATTTGGTTCTATTTTATACGACAGTTTTCAACAACAACAAAAAATACATAGTGAGCTTATTTCCTCTTCAGTTGTAACATACGTTGAATTATGATTTCCTGCACATTTCTCCTCAACACTGTGAATTCATCACAGTCACTATCTTCCCCACAGGAACTCAAGCTCTCAGGGCCAAGAATAATAACCAGAGAACAGGTATACGGCGCTAAAGACATACACTTCTACAACACTGAATCACTAGCTACACTGTAGCCCACCTCTCAAGCCACCTATAGGACCCAGGAGAGAGATGGCATAACAAGCATCATCTATCATTACTACGTTAAGAGTCAAATGAATGTACAGAGAGAACGCTGCGTGTTATCATACAAAGACTTGCATTTTGATCTATATACATAATGGACTCTGATACAGTCCCATTTGATATCTTGACAAAATGAGATAACATTTGTATCTCCTATAAAAGCTTTGATTTGTACCTCTGGCACACCACACACACCGACACACAGATCAGTGTGAGGTGAGTAACGGCTGACACTGCAGCTTGTCCAGATTTCGTGGTCTCTCTCTGTGATGAGGGCATCGCTTGTGACACGTCATTGGGTCTTCTGACCTCTACTCTCTGACCCTGTGACTCCTGGGGTTCTGTTAGTATAAACCCTCAATCCCAGGAAGATGTGATGTCAGACCCGCTTCACTACCCCCACCCCCCCACTGTCCAGGCTTTCTCTTAATTGTTTTTAACTCACTCATTCTTTAGCACTTAGCTGGTGGAAACACACTAGGCACATGCATAGATATATACACACACACACCAGATAATGTTTATGATAATGAATGGATTTGAGAACTGATTGCAATCAGTGGTCCTATACGGTTTCATGTGTGCGTCCCCTGTGTGTGTCCATTCAGTGCTCTAAGCATGATACAGTGTGTGAATATATATGCAGTATGTGTGTGTGTGTGTGTGTGTGTGTGTGTGTGTGTGTGTGTGTGTGTGTGTGTGTGTGTGTGTGTGTGTGTGTGTGTGTGTGTGTGTGTGTGTGTGTGTGTGTGTGTGTGTGTGTGTGTGTGTGTGTGTGTGTGTGTGTGTGCTATTAGAATGGCGAAGTTACGGGATGAGCTATGGCTCCGAACATCGCAGGTTCAATCCCAGTGCTACCCACTGGGCACAAACTGGTTCAATCAACGTTGTTTCAGTGTCATTCATCAACGCACTGTGATGTGGAATTTACGTGGAAAATACATTGGATTCGCTAAAAATCATCAACGATTCAACAAAAAATGGACAATGGGCTACATATAGGCCTAGGGTTTCAACCTTTGGTGATTTCAGACGGAATCTACAAGTTAATAATAAATACAGTGCATTCGGGAAAGTATTCAGACCCCTTGACTTTTTTTTCCACATTTTGTTACGTTACAGCCGTATTCTAAAATTGTCAATCTACACACAATACCCCATAATGAAAAAGCAAAAACAGGTTTTTAGAAATGTTTGCAAATTAAAAAATATATATTCATATCACATTTACATAAATATTCAGACCTTTTACTCAATACTTTGTTGAAGCACCTTTGGCAGTGATTACAGCCTTGAGTCTTCTTGGGAATGACGCTACATGCTTGGCACACCTGTATTTGGATAGATCGATCTCTGCAGAGACCTGAAAATAGCTGTGTAGCGACACTCCCCATCCAACCTGACAGAGCTTGAAAGGATCTGCAGAGATCCTGTTAATTTGATATGTTTTTTTTTTATTTTTTATACACATCTTTACAAACCATCATGGGGTATTGTGTGTAGATTGATGAGGGGAAAAAACTTTTGAATCCATTGTAGAATAAGGCTGTAACTTAACAAAATGTGGAAAAAGTCAAGGGGTCTGAATACTTTCCAAACATTATGCTTTGCAGTCGCTGTACTCTTAATATACAGGATAACTATTGCCTTATGGTGAGGATAGCTGAGTCGCAAGCTTGGCTTCAGACGCAAGCATTAGGCAAGGGCAATTTAAGCATAGGAAAGGATGAAACAGAATCTGTGCCACCAGTAAATACAGATAGTAATGTTAATCCCCCAGCATAGTCCCAACAGCCAGACAATTTTCTCATGACTTCTGGAAGGAAATGCTGTTGGCATGCTCAACCGGTGTCGCTTATTCAGCCGATATACATTTTCAACAGGTTTTCCCCACTAAGCAAAAAAGTCGGAGTCAGAGCCTGACTATTCTCAAGTCTCTCCTCCATCCATTACAGGGTCTGATCCGCCGAAGCCTCCCACCTCCGACAAATTAAAAACCCTAGTAATTGGCGACTCCATTACGTGCAATATTAGACTTAAAAAGAGTCATCCACAGCCTCCCAAGTGGCACAGCAGTCTAAGGCACTGCATCGCAGTGCTTGAAGCGTCACTACAGACCCGGGTTAGATCCCAGGCTGAGTCACAACCGGCCGTGACCGGGAGTCCCATAAGGTGGCGCACAATTGGCCCAGTGTCGTCCGGGTTAGGGGAGGGTTTGGCCGGGGGGGTTTTACTTGGCTCATCGCGCTCTAGTGCCTCCTTCTGGCAGGCCTGGCACCTGCAGGCTGTCTTCGGTCGTCAGTTGAATGGGGTTTCCTCTGACACATTGGTGCGGGAAAGTGTTATCACCTTCTCGGGTGCAGTCTCATTACTATGATGGGGTCTAAAACCAGACTGGAGCGATTTGTATACATTATTTGTCTTCAGGTAGACAGCTTTTTCAAAAACTGTTGAGCAGAATGGGAGATTCGATATAGTCCGATAGCTATTTATATTTTCTGGGTCAAGGTTTGGCTTTTTCTGGAGAGGCTTTATTTGGTACAAATTTATTATGTTCAACATAGGAGGGCCAAGCACAGGAAGTAGCTCTTTCAGTAGTTTAGTTAGAAGAGGGTCCCGCAGGTAACTGGAAGGTTTAGATGCCATTACTATTTTCATGAATATGTTGAGAGATACAGGATTAATAGACTTCAGTGTCTCCATTGATTCTAGATCCTGGCAGTTTTGTGAAAACTGAGTTTTGGAGAAATATGCAGATTGAAAGAGGAGTTCGTAATTTGCTTCGTAATGATCATGATCTTTTCGTCAAAGAAGTTATTGAATTCATCACTGCTGAAGTGAAAGCCATCCTCACTTGGGGAATGCTGCTTTTTAGTTAGCTTAGCGACAGTATCAAAAATAAATGTTGGATTGTTTTATTCTCCTCAATCAGGTTGGAAAAGTAGGCTGATCTTGCAGCAGTGAGGGCTCTTTGATATTGCAGTTTGGTGGAGTGCCATTTCCCTTCCAATCTTCTGAAAGTGAGGGTATTGCACTAGGTTTAGATCCTTGATCAGGTGTTTTGTAACGTATACGCAGGGAGTCAGGAAGCAGATGCAGAAGATGACTTTAATAATGAAGCAATACAAAAGAACAAACATGAGATGCGTACTAAACGTGAGCGAAAACAATATCGCCTGATGACTGAGGCTTACTGAGGGCTACATGAAGGGAGAGTAATCAGGGTGGTGATGAAGTCCAGGTGTTCTTAACAATGGGGAGAAGGTGTGTGCAAAGATGTGCCAGGTGTGCGCAATGTTGGTTGTCAGGACCGGTGGTTAGTAACCTGGCGACGTCAAGAGGGAGGGTAAAGGAGTAGGTGTGACAGTCGTCCACTGCAGGGGCCTCGATCTGGCTTGGAGTCCACGAAGCCAGGGCCGGCTGATATCACAGGATGGACTGGAAGGGAGTCAGCCTGGTGGAGGGGTGGCAAAGTGAGTTCTGGCCCAGGGAAGGAACCACTCCCCCGTACAGCGCTCAGAGCCCAAACAAGCCATACAGATATCCGCCATGTTGTGTAGTCAACAGAAGCCAGAAATAGTATTATAAATATTCACTTACCTTTGATGATCTTTATCAGAATGCACTCCCAGGAATCCCAGTTCCACAATACAAAATGTTTTTGTTCGATAACGTCCATAATTTACCTCCTTTTGTTCGCGCGTTTAGTACAGTAATCCAAATGCGCAGGCACTAGGTCCAGACAAAGTCAAATAATTCCATTACAGTTCGTAGAAACATGTCGAACGATGTATAGAATCAACCTATAGGATGTTTTTAACATAAATCTTCAATAATGTTTCAACCGGAGAATTAATTTGTCTTCAGAAATGCGATGGAACGCAGGTCTCTCTCACGGGCGCGCGCATGGTCAGCTCATGCCAGACACCTGACTCAAAGAGCTCTCCTTCCCTCATTCTTCACAGTAGAAGCATCAAACCAGGTTCTAAAGACTGTTGAAGCCTTAGGAAGTGCAATATGACCCCAAAGACACTGTATATTCGATAGGCAAACCTACAAACCTCAGATTTTCCACTTCCGGGTTTGATTTTTTTCTCAGGTTTTTGCCTTCCATATGAGTTCTGTTATACTCACAGACATCATTCAAACAATTTTAGAAACTTCAGAGTGTTCTCTATCAAAATCTACTAATAATATGCATATCTTAGCTTCTGGGAGTGAGTAGCTACTCAATACTGCCCCCCAGCCATAAGAAGATGAAGGACCTTTTAATGGTATCAGACCAAGGCTCTGCACCTGTCTTCGTGCTCCTTTTGACACCATCGATCACCACATTATTTTGGATAACCTCTTGCCTGTTGGAACTCGGCATTCCTCTGGAGCATGTTCACTCTTTTGATGAACACATCAAGAATATTTCAAGGGCATCTTTTTTCCATCTTCGTGAAATTGCAAAAATCAGAAATGTTTTTTCAAAAATGATGTAGAAAAGCTAATCCATGCTTTTGTCACTTCTAGATTAGACTACTGCAATGCTCTACTCTCCGGCAACCCGGATAAAGAACTTAATCATGTTCAGATAGTGTTAAATACAGCTACTAGAATCCTAACAAGAACCAGAACATGTGATCATATTACTACAGAGCTAGACCTTATGCACTGGCTTCCGGTTAAGGCTAGGGCTGACTTCAAGTTTTTACTACCATCCGCTCTGATTTGGTCCTGCCATACCTACCTACATCTACGCTGCATTCACAAGATGCAGGCCTCCTTAATGTCCCTAGAATTGCTAAGCAAACCGCTAAAAGCAGGGCATTCTCCTATAGAGCTCCATTTTTATGGAATAGTCTGCCTATCCATGTGAGAGACGCAGACTCTGTCTTGACCTTTAAGTCTTTACTGGAGACTCTTCGCTTCAGTAGGTGATTGAGTGTAGTCTAGCCTATGGGAGCGAAGGTGAACAGCAAGGCACTGGAGTGATGAACCCCGCTTGCTGTCTTTGACTGCCTGGCTCCTCTCTCTCCACTGGGATTCTCTGACCCTATTACGGGGGCTGAGTCACTGGCTTACTAGTAATCTCCCATGCTGTCCCTAGGAGGGATGTGTCATGTCTTGCCAGGCTTTTTTTCCCGCTATACTCGACTTGAGTGGGTTGAGTCACAGACATTATCTTTCTAATTGAGTGCATATGAACTTCTGACCCACTGGGAATATGATGAAAGAAATAAAAGCTGAAATAAATCATTCTCTCTGCTATTATTCTGACATTTCACATTTCGCAGTCCTAAAATAAAGTGGTGATCCTATCTGACCTAAAACAGGGACTTTTTACTAGGATTAAACGTCAGGAATTGTGAAAAACTGAGTTTAATGTATTTGGCTAAGGTGTGTGTGTGTGTAACGGATGTGAAACGGCTATCTTAGTTAGTGGTGGTGTGCGCTAAATAGCGTTTCAATTGGTGAAGTCACTTGCTCTGAGACCTTGAAGTAGTGTTTCCCCTTTCGTGGAGCGATGGGTAACGATGCTTCGTGGGTGACTGTTGTTGATGTGTGCAGAGGGTCCCTGGTTTGCACCCGGGTATGGGTGAGGGGAAGGTCTAAAGTTATACTGTTACATGTGTAAAACATCCAACTTCAACTGTATATGCTAATCAATAGTAATACATTTCTGTTCAAGTAATGCTGTGGTTCTGTTCCACTCTAGCTTCCTGCAGCTGGTTTAGATGTATATTCAAGGACATGCGGTGGCTTGGGATAGAGATAAACTTGAGGAACAAAATAGATTTGTATTGTTACAAAATCCTCTTCGGTCACTGAGTAACTTGGTGACTCGGCATATAAGACAAAGAGCCTCTGAGAGTGACCACAGTTCTTCTCTCCATTCTGTTCTTTTCATAATCTTTCAAGGGCACAGCTGAGGTGAACAGAGGCTGGTTAACAATTCTATCAGCAGAAAGGAGTAACGTTATCCCTTGTTTGTACGCCATGACCTCACAACCCATAGGCACAATAAGAAAACAAGGTTGTTTATGATGCTCTGATATACCGGGGAGGGGTGGAACCAGCCATAAGCATATTTAGGTCTGCTATATTCCTGTCGTAAAGATTGATTGTTTGAAGAAATGACAAAATCTCTCTCACTTAATTAGAATTTCCATGACACCATGTACTCTTATAATCTCCACCAAGGTACAGCCAGAAGAGGACTGGCCATCCCTCAGCGCCACGTTCCTCTCTAGTTTTCTTCCTAGGTTCCTGCCTGTCTAGGGAGTTTGTCCTAGCCATCGTGCTTCTACATCTGCATTGCTCGCAATTTGGATTTTTAGGCTGGGTTTCTTTAAAAGCACTATGTGACACCTTTATAAATATATTTGATTGATTTGAAAATGCATTTAACTGAACTATGCAAGCAGATAATACATCTCTTTCAATTGTTGGTATTTGCTTGCGACAACCAAACACAATTCCATATCACTTTTGCAATACAGTAAATAGTCTATTCATTTGTCGACAAGTTAACAAATGATATGTTGCATTCACATCTCCATCTCAACCAAAAATACCCTTACGAAAACAGATTGCAGTTTAGAGTGCAGTATGCTACAAATACTTAGTCTAAACTACTGTTTTTATTACTGCAGCAATTTTGCAGTATATCTGCAGTTCCCATTTTAACTTTATTGTGCTTTAAAATGGTCGAAAATGCAGCGATAACCCATTTAGGTGACAACTAAAACAAAAATCAGACATTGATTTTCCATTGGAATTTTGTTGTGCTTTTAGATGGTTGAATGCATAGTGATAACACATTGGAATTCAACAAACCTTTGGCCGTCTTTTTGATTAGGTGAAAATAGGTTGTAATCTCATTGATCAACATATCAACCAAAAATCACCCAATTCTCCACATGATGTGGTGTGCCCAGTGGGTAGGCACTCATTTTTAAATGTTTGTTTTCTCTGTTTCAACCCTAACCCAAACCTTTACCCTGACCTTAACCAGTTGGAATTAAAGCCAAGCACCACAGAGTTTTTGGTATTATGGCCCATTATTATTGGTATTTTCAAAAAGTAAAAAAGAAAAGTACAAACATTTATGAACATTTATATCTTCGTTAGTTTATCATACCACCATGAATTGTAAGCACTACACTACATGACCAAAAGTATGTGGACACCTGCTCGTCGAACATCTCATTCCAAAATCATGGGTATTGATATGGAGTTGGTCCCCCCTTTGCTGAAATAACAGCCTCCACTCTTCTGGGAAGGCTTTCCACTAGATGTTGGAACATTGCTTGTGGGGACTTGTTTCCATTCAGCCACAAGAGCATTAGTTGGAGACTGATGTTGGGCGATTAGACCTGGTTCGCAGTTGGTGTTCAAATTCATCCCAAAGGTGTTTGATGGGGTTGAGGTCAGGGCTCTGTGCAGGCCAGTCAAGTTATTCCACAACAATATTGATAAACCATTTCTGTATGGACCTCGCTTTATGCACAGTGACATTGTCATGCTAAAATAAGAAAGGGCCTTCCCCAAGTTGGAAGCACAGAATCTTCTAGAATGTCATTATACTCTGTAGAGTTAACATTTCCCTACACTGGAACTAAGTAGCCTAGCCCGAACCATGAAAAACAGCCCCAAACCTTTATTCCACTTCCACCAAACTGTACAGTTGGTACAATGTGTTTGGGCAGGTAGCATTCTCCTGGCATTTGCCAAACCCAGATTCATCCGTCGGACTGCCAGATGGTGAAGCGTGATTCTTCACTTCAGAGAATGCATTTCCACTGCTCCAGAGTCCAATGGCCGGTGAGCTTTACACCACTCCAGCCGATGCTTGGCATTGCACATGGTGATCTTAGGCTTGTGTGCGACTGCTCGGGTCATGGAAACCCATTTCATGAAGCTCCCGACTACCAGTTCTTGTGCTGATGTTGCTTCCAGAGGCTGTTTGGAATGCAGTAGTGAGTGTTGCAACCGAGGACAGATGATTTGTACCCGATACACACTTCAGCACTCTGCGGTCCTTAGCTGTTGTTGCTCCTAGACAATTCCACTTCCCAATTACAGAACATACAGTTCCCCAGGGCAGCTCCAGCAGGGCAGATATTTGATTAACTGACTTATTGGAAAGGTGGCATCCTATGACAGTGCCATGTTGAAAGCCACTGAGCTCTTCAGTCAGGTCATTCTACTGTCTACGGAGATTGCATGGCTGTGTGCTCGATTTTATACACCTGTCAGACACGGGTGTGGCTGAAATAGCCGAATCCCCTAATTTGAAGGGGTATCCACATACCTTTGTATAGTGTACATCCATAATTTCAAAGCTCACCATATTGAATCACACTTATTAAAATCCCATTTCCTAGAGAGTGTTACAAATTGGACTACATGTAGTAACTTACTTTAAAGAGATGGTCAACAAATGTTTAATTTTAACATTATAATAACATTGGTAGCAACATGTAAAATCGATGTGGAAGTCTGTTGCAGCTCAACTACAAAATCCACACAAAATAATAGCAAAGACAATATCAGCATGTAATGTAGCTACTTACAGTGCCTTGCGAAAGTATTCGGCCCCCTTGAACTTTGCGACCTTTTGCCACATTTCAGGCTTCAAACATAAAGATATAAGACTGTATTTTTTTGTGAAGAATCAACAACAAGTGGGACACAATCATGAAGTGGAACGACATTTATTGGATATTTCAAACTTTTTTAACAAATCAAAAACTGAAAAATCGAGTCGTATTTCTATTAATTTCCAGTATAGTGAGAGTGACTTTATCACGGTGCTACGTAATACCGGGCGGATTTCTGCCTGTTTGAATACCAATAACTCAGATACACATGAAAAACTGAAACGACACAGGGAATCGATAGAACATCACTCAGGGATGCACAAAAACAATATAACATTCAAAATGGGTGAACCTCCATGGGTGAACTGCCATTTCCCTTAAATCAGACTTACCACACACCAACAAATTTTTCTCAGCCTCGTAAGCATCTGTATTCACCAAATGTTGTGTGTTTATCCTTAGACATATTCTCCAGACTTATATATAGGGAATTATTGATATATTGTCAAATGTTTATTTTAGATGGCAGCCTTTTTTGAAAACAAGGTCAAAAATGCATTTTCCATACCTTTCTTAAGGGCAGAGAAAGCTTGTTGGACACTAAAAAAGCTTTGTTGTAGAGCGTTTAACACAAAATCTGGGGAGGGGCCAGCTGAGTATACAACTGTATCATCTGCATATAAATGGATGGGAGAGCTTCCTACAGCCTGAGCTATGTTGTTGATGTAAATTGAGAAGAGTGTGGGGTCTAGGATCGAGCCTTGGGGTACACCCTGTCACCAAGGGTACACCCTGGGTGACAGTGGCTGAGACAGCAGATGTTATGACTTTATACACTGCACTCTTTGAGACAGGTAGTTAGCAAACCAGTCCACTTCCCCTCAGAGACACCAATTATCCTTAGCCGGCCCACAAAATGGAATGGTCTTTAAGGTTGCAGTGACATATCCATAACCTGAGCAGAAACCAGTTTGCATACCAGAGAGAATACTACAGACATCAAGAAAGCCAGTCAGTTGATTATTGACAAGTTTTTCCAACACATTTAATAAACAGGGCAAAATAGAAATAGGCATACAACAGTTAGTTATTGTGGGGAGTATGATGTTTGTGTCTCTAACTTTCTCACTTATCATTATTCACAATTCATTCATGATTATCCATAATCATGGTAGCGTCCACATTAATGTAGAAGTGTTCAGAAACATCTATTCTTACTTACAATAAAAGTGACTCCAGTATAAGAAGTCATTATTCACCCTTCAGTTCCTATTGGACAAAACAGAATCCAAAACACAACCAAAGCAAACTGCAAATGCATCCAATAAGTTTGTAGAGTCACAAGCTTGATGTAGTTATTGCGTGCAAGGAATATGGGACCAAATACTAAACTTTAACACACTAGAAGTTAATTTGTCCAAATACTTATGACTTCTTCAAATGGGGGGACCAGATACGTAAAGTGCTTTCACTTCTAAACAGTAAAACAGATCTGTATGAACATTCGAAACTGTCACCTAATATCAAACATTTGATCTCAAATCAAAATAAAGAGACAAATGAAAAATGTTAGCTTATGATGTTGACTGTATAAACTCAAGATATGATTTCCTCACCTATCTTCATTTGACACTCTACTGAATCAAGTCTATTCGGACTTTGTTACACCTGGCATGCTGTTGTTCAATAACTTTGCTATCAGTGACATACACTGAGTGTCCAAAACATTAAGAACACCTTCCTAATATTGAACCCCCCCCCTTTGGGGCGTGAAAAACCCAGCAGCAATGCAGTTCTTGACACAAACTGGTGCGTCTGGCAACTACTGCCATACCCTGTTCAATGGCACTTCAATATTATGTCTTGCCCATTCAGTCTCTGAATGGCACACATGCAACATCCATGTCACAACTGACTCGAGGTTTAGAAATCATTATTTAGCCTGTCTCCTCCCCTTCACCTACACTGATTGAAGAAGATTTAACAAGTGACATCAATAATAAAAAGTAAAGTATTTGGTTCCATATTCATAGCACGCAACGACTACATCAAGCTTGTGACTACACATTTGTTGGATATACAGAATTTGCTGTTTGTTTTGGTTGTGTTTCAGATTATTTTGTGCCCAATACAAATGAATGGTAAATAAAAGTATTGTCATTTTAGAGTCACTTTTATTGTAAATAAGAATAGAATATGTTTCTGAACTCTCCCGAATGGCGCAGCGGTCTAAGACACTGCATCTCAATGCAAGAGGCTTCACTACAGTCCCTGGTTTGAATCCAGGCTCTATCACATCCGGCCGTGATTGGGAGTTCCATAGGGCGGCACGCAATTGGCACAGAGTCGTCTGGGTTAGGCCGGGGTAGGCCGCCATTGTAAACAAGGATTTGTTCTTAACTGACTTGCCTAATTATATAAAGCTTACATTTAAATATTCATGTGGATGCTCCCCTGACTATGAATAAGCCTGAATGAACCATGAATAAAGATGAGTGAGAAAGTTACAGAGGCATAAATATCATATCCCCCCCAAAAACGCTAACCTCCTCTGTTATTATAGTGGTGAGAGATTAGCATTTCTTGGGGGTATGATATTTGTGTAGCTATGATATTTGTGCATCGGTAACTTTCTCACTCATCATTATTCACGATTAATTTAAGATTATACATAATCATGGTAGAAGCCACATTAATGTAGAAATATTTAGAAACATATTCTATTCTTATTTCCAATAAAAGTGACTCCAAAATGACACAATACATTATTTATCGTTTACGGAAATCACATTCTGAAAACGCTGTCGGCGTTTAAAAGTCGATCTCAGTGCACAGGTTGTTTTTTTGTTTGTTTCAATCCCGACCCAATGTTCTTCCATGCATCAGAGGACTTTAACCCCAACCCTCCTATCAGGTACACCCATCAACCACCCAGTCTCCGTCTATGGACCCAACAACCATGTAATGTTGATAGTTAACTTACATGTGTGGCCCTTAAGAGTGTGTGTGCGCGCTTGTGTGCTTGTATGTGTGTGTGTGTGTGTGTGTGTGTGTGTGTGTGTGTGTGTGTGTGTGTGTGTGTGTGTGTGTGTGCGCATAGGAAACCAGCCTACTCCACCAGGATCAGCTCATTAAGAGCCAGACAGATTCAATTAAGGGAATAAATAATTACCTCTGGTCCAACAACACACATCTCGGGTGAAATAACAACACATAGTTACCATCCCAGACGGTCAACCACTCACCACATGAAACATGAATACAAAACTGTACTTTAAACTAGCAAATAAATCAAGCTCGTACTAGTATTTCATTTATTGTCTCTGAAATGGAGATCATGTTCCAGCAACTACAGAGATCTGAGGCCAGTAGGGAGATCCTGCTCCAGGCTGGTTCATGCTGATCAGGATTTTATGTCTCTGATCATGAGGAAACACTTCTCTTCAGAAAACAAACTTCTCGCTGCATGCTTGTTAGGCGCATTAAACTTGTTAAGTGTTGAGAATCTCGTCCGCAAATTGAACTTAAGTAGAATAAGTTAATAAGTTTCAAATGAACCTTGTTGAGTTGTTCGAATACATGTTCCACCATGCCCTGCCCAGCTGGATAAATAGAACTGGAGGGACTCACAGGGAGTATAGCTTTCATTTCATACACGGGCATGAGGCTGCCATTGCCTATGGTTCAACCTTCCCTAACTGTGTGTGTGTATGTGTGTTTGTGCGCTTGTGTGCGTACATGCATGCATGCGTTACCAGGATATACTGCTCTGTGAGCCTTAGCTGTGGGTATGGAAACAAAAGGACAGACGGTTATTCTTTTGACTGAGATCAGGGAGAAAAAGAACATTGCCTTTTAATCTCAGTTGAGTTAATGAGATTCTCTATAGTGTAACGTCCACACACATACGCACACACACACACACATGAACATCAGATGATCCTGTATCAGCATATCGATTGCGCAACCAGGGCTGGTAAAACCTTGGATCATTGCTATTCTAACTTCCACGACGCATATAAGGCCCTCCCCCGCCCTCCTTTCGGAAAAGCTGACCACGACTCCATTTTGTTGCTCCCTGCCTACAGACAGAAACTAAAACAAGAAGCTCCCGCGCTGAGGTCTGTTCAACGCTGGTCCGACCAATCTGATTCCACGCTCCAAGACTGCTTCCATCACATGGACTGGGATATGTTCCGCATGGCAGCAAACAACAACATTGACGAATACGCTGATTCGGTGTGCGAGTTCATTAGAACGTGCATTGAAGATGTCGTTCCCATAGCAACGATTAAAACATTCCCAAACCAGAAACCGTGGATTGATGAAAGCATTCGCGTGAAACTGAAAGTGCGAACCACTGCTTTTAATCAGGGCAAGGTGACCGGAAACATGACCGAATACAAACAGTGTAACTATTCCCTCCGCAAGGCAATCAAACAAGCTAAGCGTCAGTATAGAGACAAAGTAGAATCGCAATTCAAGGGCTCAGACACAAGAGGTATGTGACAGGGTCTACAGTCAATCACGGATTACAAAAAGAAAACCAGTCCCGTCATGGACCAGTATGTCTTGCTCCTAGGCAGACTAAATAACTTTTTTGCCCGCTTTGAAGACAATACAGTGCCACTGACACGGCCCGCTACCAAAACATGCGGATTCTCCTTCACTGCAGCCGACGTGAGTAAAACATTTAAACGTGTTAACCCTCGCAAGGCTGCAGGCCCAGATGGCATCCCCAGCCGCGCCCTCAGAGCATGCGCAGACAAGCTGGCTGGTGTGTTTACGGACATATTCAATCAATACTTATCCCAGTCTGCTGTTCCCACATGCTTCAAGAGGGCCACCATTGTTCCTGTTCCCAAGAAAGCTAAGGTAACTGAGCTAAACGACTACCGCCCCGTAGCACTCAAGGACCATATCACCTCCACCCTACCTGACACCCTACCTGACACCCTAGACCCACTCCAATTTGCTTACCGCCCAAATAGGTCCACAGACGATGCAATCACAATATGCAATCACACTGCACACTGCCCTAACCCATCTGGACAAGAGGAATACCTATGTGAGAATGCTGTTCATCGACTACAGCTCAGCATTTAACACCATAGTACCCTCCAAACTCGTCATCAAGCTCGAGACCCTGGGTCTCGACCCCGCCCTGTGCAACTGGGTACTGGCACAATCGAGAGCATCCTGTCGGGCTCTATCACCGCCTGGTACGGCAACTGCTCCGCCCACAACCGTAAGGCTCTCCAGAGGGTAGTGAGGTCTGCACAACGCATCACCGGGGGAAAACTACCTGCCCTCCAGGACACCTACACCAACCACAGGAAGGCCATAAAGATCATCAAGGACAACACCCACCCAAGCCACTGCCTGTTCACCCCGCTATCATCCAGAAGGCAAGGTCAGTACAGGTGCATCAAAGCTGGGACCGAGAGACTGAAAAACAGCTTCTATCTCAAGGCCATCATACTGTTAAACAGCCACCACTAACATTGAGTGGCTGCTGCCAACACACTGACTCAACTCCATCCACTTTAATAATGGGAATTGATGGAAATGGATGTAAAATATATCACTAGCCACTTTAAACAATGCTACTTAATATAATGTTTACATACCCTACATTATTCATCTCATATGTATATGTATATACTCTATCATCTACTGCATCTTGCCTATGCCGTTCTGTACCATCACTCATTCATATATCTTTATGTACATATTCTTTATCCCTTTACACTTGTGTGTATAAGGTAGTAGTTTTGAAATTGTTAGGTTAGATTACTCGTTGGTAATTACTGCATTGTCGGAACTAGAAGCACAAGCATTTCGCTACACTCGCATTATCATCTGCTAACCATGTGTATGTGACAAATACATTTGATTTGATTTGATTTGGTCTGATGGCCTGGTAAAGGCATCTATAGCTCTGTAAAATAAAAATGAGGTAGTGAATTACATTGTGGAAGAACAGAAAAAGGAACCTTACTTAACATACAAACACAGCACCCCCAAAAGACGCATGCCCCCTCCCATCCGTGCCACACGCACACACTCTGCTAGCCAACTGGGCCCATAATCCTTTGCAGACCTTGTGCGGACATGACAGGAGTGTGAAGTTGTTTCTGAAGCGTAGAAGAAAGGACACACACACACAAACAGTGTATGTGTGTCCTTTCCTTTCACCATAAGAACAAAGGTGTTAGAACAAAATAACTGATGGAATCAAATAAGACATGGAAATAGTCTGGGATTAGAAAGTTAGAAACACATTATTTTATCATCCTTCTTGGGTGTCTTTTATAAACTGTCTTTTAGCCAACTGGGCCCATAATCTTTTGTAGAAAATGTGATTTTTGTAAACATCTGGGAAAATAGCAAAAGTTGTAAAGCAAAAGTGATAGTTTGTGTTTCTTCAAAATAATAATATCAAGATCGAGTACTGGTTCTGTGTCTGGCAGCATGTGCCAGTGAGAGGTTTACTGACACCCTGCCAATGAAGTGGGCTCTGGGCTGGTGTGTGTGTGTGTGTGTGTGTGTGTGTGTGTGTGTGTGTGTGTGTGTGTGTGTGTGTGTGTGTGTGTGTGTGTGTGTGTGTGTGTGTGTGTGTGTGTGTGTGTGTGTGTGTGTGTGTGTGTGAGAGAGAGTTGGATGGAGGGGGGTAATGTTTGTGTAGCCCGCAGTGGATTTTGGAGTGGAAGGGTTAAACTGTAAAAAGTACTTTAACCTTTTAGTTGTTTCAGCTCATTTTCCATAGTCAATTCTACTGAAAAATATAAAATTATTTGAGATAACATAATTGTTCATGTTTTAATGGAGTCAACTAGTCAGAAAATGTGGAGAAGTTGACTCAATGAGTAATGTTGCCAAGTGAATTAAACAACAACTGTTACATGTTGACTCAACTATAATGAAATCACTGAACGTTACACCAGTGACTGCTAGAAACTACTTGTATGTTGCCTGTTGCTTGTTTCTTGAGTTGGCTCCGATTCGGTGGCCATCTAAGCATGAATTTCAGCTTTGGGTGAGTCTATATTAAGAACAGTTTCCATTAGTATATGATTTTAATAGCACTAGCGAGCTAGCTAACTGTGTCTTTTGAATTTCATGGCTAGCTAAGTAGCTAACTACCTCAGCTCAGTCAGCGACATTTAGCTAGCTACACACACACATTGTTCAGCCACGTGTGAAAGAATTGTGTATTTAGCTAGTTTATATCAAATGATGTAACCTAGCCGGAGCTCAACATTAACGATGGCCCGCAGGCACAGGGCTAGTAAAAACATGGGTCGGGACTGGACTGTAATCTCGCAGCCAGTAGCATTTGAATGCATTTTGGAGTTTGATTTCCGTGCTCGTTCTGTCATTAAAAAGCTAGTGCTGCTGTATCCCAGATGCAATCAGCACAGCATTGCGTAAGGCACATTTGAGTTTCTGCCGCCCAAAGAGTGGTGGATGTGTGTCTTGACAAATCATATTGACGCAAATGGAATTACGCAGTTTGTGCATTCATTAACAGAGACCGAATCTCTTTTTCTCTGGATGGGCTTTCCTCCGATATTTACACTAGTTAGAAAATGTGAAAACGCTTTTAAAAATGTTGATAAAAACAAATGAATTAACCCAGCATATTTATTTTATGTATGTATTTAAAAAATGTGATTATTTGAAAAGTGCATACTGATGTTTGAGTATGAGTACTCATGTCCATCCTTAATAACTAGCTGGCTGCATGTTGTACAATTATTATTTTTTCTGACAGGACCTTGCATCAAGAGGACTTTGCATCAACAGGACCTTGCATCAAGAGGCACAGAATAACCAATTACACAACATTTCCTGGAATTGTAATTTTTGCTTATTTTCTTCAGCAAAGTAACACTGCAATACTTTCTGTAATTTGAACAGGTAAACACTATATAATGCACAGTAAATTACCGTAAATGTGTTTTACAGTATTAATGCTGTAGGTAGCACTACACTGTGGGTAAAATGCGAAAAATACTGTTTAACTGAAAGGCCATTGCTCTGGTGGTTAATGTTCTTGATGATCTTTTTGGCTTTCCTGTGACATCGGTTGCTGCAGGTGTCCTGGAGGGCAGGTAGTTTGCCCCCAGTGCTATGTTGGGCAGACCGCACCACCCTCGGGAGAGCCTTGCAGTTGCAGGTGGTGCAGTTACCATACCAGACAGGATGCTCTCAACTATGCATCTATAAAAATTTGTTAGGGTTTTAGGGGCCAAGTCAAATTTCTTCAGCCTCCTGAGGTTGAAGAGGCGCTGTTGCACCTTCTTCACCACACTCACTGTGTGGGTGGACCATTTCAGATTGTCAGTGATGTGTAGGCCGAGGAACTGGAAGCTTTCCACCTTCTCCACTGCGGTCCGTGGGTTCTGATAGGGGCATGCTCCCTCTGCTGTTTCCTGAGGTCCATGATCAGCTCCTTTGTTTTGTTGACGTTGAGTGAGCGGTTATTTTCCTGGCAACACTCTCCCAGGGCCCTCACCTCCTCCCTGTAGGCTGTCTCATCATTGTTGGTAATCAGGCCTACTATTGTTGTGTCATCTGCAAACTTGATGATTGAGTTGGAGGAGTGCATGGCAACGCAGTCATGGGTAAACAGGGAGTACAGGAGGGGGCTGAGCACGCACCCTTGTGGGGCCTCTGTGTTGAGCATCAGCGAAGTGGAGGTGTTGTTTCCTATCTTCAGCACCTGGGAGTGGCCCATCAGGAAGTCCAGGACCCAGTTGCACGGGAAGGGGTTCAGACCCAGAGCCCCGAGCTTAATGATGAGCTTGGAGGGTACTATGGTGTTGAATGCTGATCTATAATCAATAAACAGCATTCTTACATAGGTATTCCTATTGTCCAGATGGGATAGGGCAGTGTGCAGAGTGATGGTGATGGCATCATCTGTGGATCTATTGGGTCGGTAGGCAAATTGAAGAGGGTCTAGGGTGTCATATAAGGTAGAGGTGATATGATCCTTAACTAGCCTCTCAAAGCACTTCATGGAGGACAGAAGTGAGTGCTACGGTACGATAGTCATTTAGTTCAGTTACCTTTGCTTTTTTGGGTACAGCAACAATGGTGCACATCTTGAAGCAGGTGGGGACAGCAGACTGGGATAGGAAGAGATTGAATATGTCCGTAAACACTCTAGTCAGATGGTCTGCGCATGCTCTGAGGACGCGGCTAGGAATGCCGTCTGGGCATGCAGCTTTGCAAGGGTTAACACACTTAAACGTATTACTCACTTCGGCCACTGAGAAGGAGAACCCACAGTCCTTGGTAGCGGGCCGTGTTGGTGGCACTGTGTTACCCTCAAATAGGGCGAAGAAGGTGTTTAGCTCGTCTGGAAGCAAGAAGGCGGTGTCCGCGACATGGCTGGTTTTCCCTTTGTAGTCATTGATTGCCTGTAGACCCTGAAACATACGGCTCGTGTCCGAGCTGTTGAATTGCAACTCCACTTTGTCTCTGTACTGATGTTTTGCCTGTTTTATTGCTTTGCGGATGGAATAACTACACTGTTTGTATTTGGCCATATACCCAGTCACCTTGCCATGGTTGAATGCGATGGTTCGCGATTTCAGTTTTGAGAAAATGTTTCTGATTTAGGTAAGTTTTAATAGTCACAGTGGGTACAACATCTCCTATACACTACCCAGAACATATCCCAGTCTGCGTGATCAAAACAATCTTGAAGCATGGATTCCGATTGGTCAGACCAGACTTGAATAGACCTTAGCACAGGTAATTCTTGTTTATTTGTCTTCCTATTTCTTCCTATAGGTAGTAAAATGGAGTCATGATCAGATTTGCTGAAGGGAGGGCAAGGGAGGGCCTTGTAGGCATTTTGAAAAGTTGAGTAGCAGATATCATCGTGATACAACATACTCAATGGGGAGAGCATGAACATATGAATGGCAAACACACCGGGACAGTGTCCCTAGTTGTCACAACCCTGTGTGATTTACAGTGGTGACCCATGTTTCAGGGCAGGTGCCCACCTGTTTTGAGCCCCACCTGTTTAGCAATTTTTTATTTATATATATTTATTTTTCTGCCTATTTTGCATGTTAATTTGGCATTAATACGTGTCACATATCAGTGTTATATATCACGTATTAGAGTCACATTAGAAGTGCCCATCCAAGAAGGCTCAAGGTCATTGTCCACAGATAAAATTATGTCAAATCACGTTATATCTACCGTAGCTTTGATTGGACTGATCATATCAACCTCATACTTTCAAAATCTTAACTATCAAGGTAAACAAGCAGTCATCATCATGAATCACATTGACAATAGTTGACTAAGGGGTTGTAAGTAAGCATTTCACTGTAAGGTCTACCTGTTGTATTTGGCGCACGTGACACATTTGATTTTAATCTACTGGCAAATCCTTTTCAATCCTTATGAAAAGAAATTATAAATAAAACATACCGGTGCTCATCGGCCATTGGACATAAACATTACACAACAATTCGGAAATCGCAAATTCAACAACAACAAGTGGTTTGGAGGGAAAAGGTTGAATACACTGTCTATGGTGTCAATCCAGCATGACTTCTGCTGCGTTCAAAACAACTGGAAACTCGGAACTGGGAAATCACAGGCTTCAAGACAACTGGGAACTGAAAAAACGAGCCCCGACTGGGAAAATAAGTTTTGAACGGTCATCCAACTCAGAATTCCAAGTCAGGAACTTGGGCCTCTTTCTAGAGCTCTGGCCTGAAGATCACTGACATTATGATTCAACATAGTTTTTTTCAGAATTCCCAGTTGTCTTGAAAGCACTCTAAATCCTGAGAAAGCCAGACTTTGATGACAAAATTTGCCCACAAGGACCACCTCGCTACCTCCCTGTTCATGTAAGCACATCAACAGTCTTGAATGATGCTACATAATTTATGTAATATGCCAGAGAGATATGTACACTGTAGCTTAGAAGGTAATACTAAGTGTACGTTGTGTAGTAAACTGTTAGTAGCCCATGTGCCTCACCCTAATAATTTGGTCCCTTTCTCTCTCTGTCTGACTTGGTGGTGCACATGTAGCCCATGGCATGTTTTAGAGAAATGTCATCATTGAAAATTGTAAGAGCTTTTCTGCTTATATGCCCCCTTTATTTATCCTACTGTTCTGACTTGTTGTAGAGAGAGAATACTGTAAGAACTGTCCATGTTCCGAATTTTATCGCTGTACATTTAAAAAGTGCTGAACAAATAGTTTTATTGACTACGTCCTAATCTAAATTACAGATTGCCTCTTATCTGCTCGTCGTCCCCTTATGTCATAGTTTGTACATCTCAATTTGTCAGTAGAAACCACATTTGTTTAAGCAAGTCAGCCATATCAGCTATGTTTTTTAAAAGGCAATAAATGAGGCTGAATTAACTGTTTTGCTGCCAGACAAGGCTCTGCTGACAGCCAGGTGTGGCAGTAGTAAGGATTCACTCCATGCGCCATGGTGCTGAAAAGAAAGCTCTGCTGTTGGGACAGCTTTATGTAGGCCCTAACAGTTTTTGGGCACCGTTTGTCACTGTTATAGTGCAATTAATGTATTATTTAGTGTTGTGTTGTGTTGTGGCTTTGCTGGCATGCATCTTAAAACATATATATTTTTTGCCCCACCGAGACTTACATTCTAAAATCGCCACTGGTGATTCGGTTCACTCGGCCTCTCCCCACTAACCATATGTTTAATTGAAAAAACATTGTTCCATAATGTTACAGTATTAGCTAAAACTGTTCACTTTACCAGTAGTATGCAAACATTTGGTTGCACAGAAATAAAGGAAAATGGTTTGAGTCTGGTCAAATAATGTGTGGTTTTGTGTAGGCTATGGCAATGTTTTGTTAGTTTAGCTAGGGTTTTAAGTAGGTGCTTCTAACTGTCTTGTTTTTATTTGTTTAATGCTTCAATTGATTTCCTAAACGATATTAGATATATGGCTGTACAGATTTCTTTGTTTCCATCTTAACACTGTAATTTTACTTTGTCGCAAATACCCTTAGCACAGTGCTGTTTGGCACAACAGTGTGAAAACACTTTTCTTTTCAAATGATGTTATCCAACTCAGCCCCAGCAACTGTTGTGTAAAGAATAACCAAGCAAGCACAGTATCTCACACTCTCACACTCACTTACATTATTACGCACACACACACCAGACCTGGACTCAAATAGTATTAGAAATTATTACACACACAGTGGTGTAAAGTACATAAGTAAAAATACTTGAAAGTACTACTTAAGTCGTTTTTGGGGTATCTGTACTATTTATATTTTTGACTAATTTTATTTCACTACATTCCTAAATACAATTATGTACTTTTTACTCCATACATTTTCCCTGACACCCAAAAGTAGTCGTTACGTTTTGAATGCTTAGCAGGACACAAAAATGGTCCACTTCATGCACTTATCAATAGAACATCCCTGGTCATCCCTACTGCCTCTGATTTGGCGGAATCACTAAACACACATGCTTCGTTTGTAAATTATGTTTGAGTGTGCCCCTGGCTATCCGTTAAATGAATAAAAACAATAATTTACTTTTACTTTTGATACTTAAGTATATTTAAAACCAAATCATTTTAGACTTTTACTGGGTGACTTTTACTTGAGTAATTTTCTATTAATGTACTTTTACTCAAGTATGACAATTTGGTACTTTTTCCAGAACTGCACACACACACACAGTGCACAGTCTCCAAAGTGAGTTTTTATGTCTGTTAAATGTTGTATTTTTGTATTTAAATTATATTGGTTTTGAAGTATTTGTTGTTCTGTCCATTCAAGGATATTTGAAAGACTGTTCAGACACTGTTCAGAACTGTATAGGAAATTGACACAACTTAACATTTTAAGGCAGCAAGGTTACAGTAGTTTAGTTTTTTCTGAGTATTAAATATTTAAATACATTTTAAGTAGCTTTGTTAACACAACTAACAAAATCAGCTGAAGCACATTGAGTTGACTAAAATTATCAAGTTCACTCAACAAGTTATTAAATCCAAATTAGTCAGTTCTACTTACTTTACTAGGTTTAAGTAACTTTAGATTAAGTTAACGCAACACAAAATCCTTATTGGACTTGACTTCAAATTTTAAGGCACCAAGGTTATAAACCTTTTTAAGTTGACTCAACAAATATTTTTTTTACAGTGTATAGTGTGTGTATGTGTGTGTGTGTGTTTGTGTTCGTGACAAAAGGTCCACTTATTTATGGCCGCTTTCCTGTGCCTGATGTGGCTTCTTCAAGGAGTATGTGTGCCTCCTGTGCAGCAGCCCTCTACATCATGGTGAGATTATATTGGAGGGAATCTAGAAATGTTTAAAGTAAATGAGGTTATCACCAGCCAGGATATGACAAACATTATCCTCTGAGTCTCTGAGAGGAACAGAGATGGGTGGCTGAGGGTAGGGTCAACACTCTACCCACCCAGAGCAGAGGGTTGGGGGTTGGGCGTGCGTGTGTGTGTGTGTTGAACAAGTAACAGAGCGTGTCACTAATCAAAGTCAGCTCTGGAAACACACTTTCAGCTGGACACGCATAGCTCTACTCGAGCTCAATCTCACTTTCCCTTTCTAGCTCTACTCTAGCTCAATCTCACTTTCCCTTTCTTCTGTGACTCGCCTTCTCCTCTCTTCACTCTCCTATCCACTCTCCTCTTTCCTACCCTCTCCTTCATCACACACAGCCAGTGATCCAAGCAGAATAGACATATCGGGTAAACACAAACGACGGATGGGCAAGCCATAGGAGGCCATAGGAGGGTGTATGAATCACATGGCTCATTTAGAGCAACTGCAGCATAGTCGGAGCACCCAACGGAGCCATCTCTGCGTCAATTCAGTCTGCTCGCTGTGGTCGCTCATAACACACGCTGAGGCTTTCTGATCAACATGTGAGGCTTTTCCCTCTTTTATAAAATACCCTCAGTTTGAGCTGGGCATGTATGTACCCCTGCGGGACTTTCCTTCTACCATGAAATATCCTCAAGTTCCCACTATAATAAATGACCCTCTGTTGTTTCTCTCTGTTACTGCTCTGTGAAAAATCCCCTTCAGTCATCCAACAGAGAAACGGCAGTACTTCAAATCAGTCTCACTAAGCGAATCAGACAGTAACTACATCTGTTACTAGTTCATATGAAATAAGACTAGATACGTTGTCTTGGCCTCTTGTAGCCCTTTACACTGTATACACGGGTTGAAAATGGCAGATCTGGACTGATAAGAGCCTAAATTGGAACACAGTGGCTGTACAGTAACATGCCATACATGATGTCAGAGCTCAGGGTCTCTGCTTCACAGCTCTGTGTGGGTTTTGACTGATAGTGGTTTTGAACTTGAGAACCGTTTCTTCCATCCCGCCCGCTAATTGGGCAACTTCTGAACCAATTAGGAGGACTCAATGTATTTTGAAAGACGAGACGTTGAGGATTATAATAAATAGCGTTTTAATGGCATACAAGCAAGCCAAATACCTATGAGTCCAAATGTGCACTTCACATTTCCATGTCATAAAACTCATGGAATATAATGTCAACGTTTATCGTCACTATGTTTGATGTACAGTTACAACATGACATGGTGTTATGCCCTGGGTTGTTCTGAACAGAATGAGCCTGTTTGTTGTATTGTGAAAAGAAAAAGAATAGCCCTTGACCACGCATCGTTGGACTGCGCAAAACAACAGTAACTGTGTAAAGGCGGGATGCAAGGCTGTGTTCCAAACAAAACAACTACAAGTGTTCTAGTTCCTCAATGGCAGAGCTAGGAGAAATCAAAAAACGACCTTACTGTTGAAGACTGTTTTTTGAGCCATAAAAGTGAATTTAAATGACTTAGGAGATGTGCACACTTTTGAGAGGTGTGGCCACTTTGAAACACCAGTTAGACCTCTCACTCAAACTCTTGTCATTTTTTGGTCTTATGTTGCACCTACCCCAAATATTCCAAGAATATTTGTTTCATGTTACTGAATGTACCTAGAGTATCTTCAGATTTTGTTAACAAATGCTACAAAAAATACAGGAAATGAAAAATACACATAAAATCAACAGTGTAATGTTTGGATTTAGTCTTGTCAGGTGAAATGTCGTTTCCTCACCTTTGGTCTAATAATCTCTAAACTGTTCCATTTAAACTGCTACCATGGTTATACATGTGCTTTCCATATATCTTCTGTAAGAAACATTTAAATTTAGCCCTAATCATTTAAGCCAATTCCAATGAGTGTAAGGGGACAAGGTATTCTCTCTTTGACGAATTGCACACTCTAAAAAGAAACACACACTCTAAAAAGTTCATGGAGTATCCGTTAGGGGTTCATTTGTTATGAACTTGAGTGAAGACCCAAAAGCGGTTTTAACAGAAAACAGAGTTCTTTAATGAAAATACAGGAATGGCATAAATCCTCTTCCAACGTTGTCAGCGGAACAAAAAGAACGTTAGTATAGTGCAGGATGCTCCTGCCAAGCAGACTCCGACAGGACAGGACAAGGTGGAAGCAAACGAGACGACAGCTTGCTTCTGGCATCAAAAAACACAAACAAGAATCAGACACTGAAAGTAGCAGGAACAGAGAGAAATAGAGACCTAATCAGAGGGGGAAGAGAGAACAGGTGGGGAAGAGTGAAAGAGCTAGTTAGGGCAGATGTAGAACAGCTGAGGAATGAGAGACAGAGAAGGTAACCTAAAAAGACCAGCAGAGAGAGAGTGAAGAGAAAGGACAGGAACAGACATAACAAGACATGACAGTACCCCCCACTCACCGAGCGCCTCCTGGCGCACTCGAGGAGGAAACCTGGCGGCAACGGAGGAAATCATCGATCAGCGAACGGTCCAGCACGTCCCGAGAGGGAACCCAACTCCTCTCCTCAGGACCGTACCCCTCCCAATCCACTAGGTACTGATGACCACAGCCCCGAGGGCGCATGTCCAAAATCTTACGAACCCTGTAGATGGGTGCGCCCTCGACAAGGATGGGGGGAGGGACGAGCGGGGGCGCGAAGAACGGGCTTAACACAGGAGACATGGAAGACCGGGTGAACGCGACGAAGATAGCGCGGGAGAAGAAGTCGCACTGCGACAGGATTAATGACCTGGGAAATACGGAACGGACCAATGAACCGCGGGGCCAACTTGCGAGAAGCTGTCTTAAGGGGAAGGTTCTGAGTGGAGAGCCATACTCTCTGACCGCAACAATATCTAGGACTCTTGGTCCTACGCTTATTAGCGGCCCTCACAGTCTGCGCCCTATTACGGCAAAGTGCCGACCTGACCCCCTTCCAGGTGCGCGCAACGCTGGACAAAAGCCTGAGCGGAGGGGACGCAGGACTCGGCGAGCTGAGATGAGAACAGCGGAGGCTGGTACCCGAGGCTACACTGAAAAGGGGATAGACCGGTAGCAGACGAGGGAAGCGAGTTGTGGGCGTACTCTGCCCAGGGGAGCTGTTCTGACCAAGACGCAGGGTTACGAAAAGAAAGACTGCGTAAAAATGCGACCAACAGTCTGATTGGCCCGTTCGGCTTGACCGTTAGACTGGGGATGAAAGCCGGACGAGAGACTGACGGAAGCCCCAATCAAACGGCAAAACTCCCTCCAAAATTGAGACGTGAACTGCGGGCCTCTGTCGGAAACGACGTCAGACGGAAGGCCATGAATTCGGAAAACATTCTCGATAATGATCTGAGCCGTCTCCTTAGCAGAAGGGAGCTTATCGAGAGGAATGAAATGAGCCGCCTTAGAGAATCTATCGACAACCGTAAGAATAACTGTCTTCCCCGCTGATGAAGGCAGTCCGGTGATAAAATCTAAAGCGATGTGAGACCACGGTCGAGAGGGAATGGGAAGCGGTCTGAGACGGCCGGCAGGAGGAGAGTTCCCAGATTTAGTCTGCGCACAGACCGAACAAGCGGCGACAAATCGACGCGCGTCACGTTCCCGAGTGGGCCACCAGAAACGCTGGCGAATGGAAGCGAGCGTACCCGAACGCCGGGGTGGCCGGCTAACTTGGCAGAGTGGGCCCACTGAAGAACGGCCGGACGAGTAGGAACGGGAACGAACAGAAGGTTCCTAGGACAAGCTCGCGGCGACGGAGTGTGAGCGAGTGCTTGCTTTACCTGCCTCTCAATTCCCCAGACAGTCAACCCGACAACACGCCCCTCAGGGAGAATCCCATCGGGGTCGGTGGAGACCTCAGAAGAACTGAAGAGACGAGATAAAGCATCAGGTTTGGTGTTTTTGAGCCCGGACGATAAGAAATAACAAACTCGAAACGAGCGAAAAACAGAGCCCAACGAGCCTGACGCGCATTAAGTCGTTTGGCTGAACGGATGTACTCAAGGTTCCTATGGTCAGTCCAAACGACAAAAGGAACGGTCGCCCCCTCCAACCACTGTCGCCATTCGCCTAGGGCTAAGCGGATGGCGAGCAGTTCGCGATTACCAACATCATAGTTACGTTCTGACGGCGATAAGCGATGAGAGAAAACGCGCAAGGATGGACCTTGCCGTCAGAGAGAGAGCGCTGAGAAAGAATGGCTCCCACGCCCACCTCTGACGCGTCAACCTCAACAACAAACTGTCTAGAGATGTCAGGTGTAACAAGAATAGGTGCGGATGTAAAACGATTCTTAAGAAGATCAAAAGCTCCCTGGGCGGAAACGGACCACTTAAAGCACGTCTTAACAGAAGTAAGGGCTGTGAGAGGAGCTGCCACCTGACCGAAATTACGGATGAAACGACAGTAGAAATTAGCGAAGCCCAGAAAGCGCTGCAGCTCGACGCGTGACTTAGGAACGGGCCAATCAATGACAGCCTGGACCTTAGCGGGATCCATCTTAATGCCCTCAGCGGAAATAACGGAACCGAGAAAGGGACAGAGGCGGCATGAAAAGTGCACTTCTCAGCCTTCACATAAAGACAGTTCTCCAAAAGGCGCTGGAGGACGCGTCGCACGTGCTGAACATGAATCGAGAGAGACGGTGAAAAAATCAGGATATCGTCCATGTAAACGAAAACAAAAATGTTCAGCATGTCTCTCAGGACGTCGTTAACTAGTGCCTGAAAGACAGCTGGAGCGTTAACGAGGCCGAAAGGAAGAACCCGGTATTCAAAGTGCCCTAACGGAGTGTTAAACGCCGTCTTCCACTCGTCCCCCTCCCTGATGCGCACGAGATGGTAGGCGTTACGAAGGTCCAATTTGGTGAAAAACCTGGCTCCCTGCAGGATCTCGAAGGCTGAAGACATAAGAGGAAGCGGATAACGATTCTTAACTGTTATGTCATTCAGCCCTCGATAATCCACGCATGGGCGCAGGGACCCGTCCTTCTTCTGAACAAAAAAAAACCCCGCTCCGGCGGGGGAGGAGGAGGAGACTATGGTACCGGCGTCGAGCGAAACCGACAAATAATCCTCGAGAGCCTTACGTTCGGGAGCCGACAGAGAGTATAATCTACCCCGGGGGGGGAGTAGTTCCCGGAAGGAGATCAATACTACAGTCATACGACCGGTGTGGAGGGAGAGAAGTGGCCTTGGAACGACTGAACACCGTGCGCAGATCGTGATACTCCTCCGGCACCCCTGTCAAATCGCCAGGCTCCTCCTGTGAAGAAGAGACAGAGGAAACAGGAGGGATAGCAGACATTAAACAGGTTACATGACAAGAAACATTCCAGGATAGGATAGTATTACTAGACCAATTAATAGAAGGGTTATGGCGCACTAGCCAGGGATGACCCAAAACAACAGGTGTAAAAGGTGAATGAAAAATTAAAAAAGAAATGGTTTCGCTATGATTACCAGAGACAGTGAGGGTTAAAGGCAGCGTCTCACGCTGAATCTTGGGGAGAGAACTACCATCTAAAGCGAACAAGGCCCTGGGCTCCCCTAACTGTCTGAGAGGAATGTCATGCTCCCGAGCCCAGGTCTCGTCCATAAAACAGCCCTCCGCCCCAGAGTCTATCAAGGCACTGCAGGAAGCAGATGAACCGGGCCAGCGGAGATGGACCGGAAAGGTAGTGCGTGATCCAGAAGGAGAGGCCTGAGTAGTTGCGCTCACCAGTAGCCCTCCTCTTACTGATGAGCTCTGGCTTTTACTGGACATGAGGTGACAAAATGACCAGCGGAGCCGCAGTAGAGACAGAGGCGATTGGTGATTCTCCGTTCCCTCTCCTTGGCCGAGATGCGAATACCCCCAGCTGCATAGGCTCAGCATCCGAGCCGGCGGAGGAGGGTGGCAGTGATGTGGAGAGGGGAGCAACGGAGAACGTGAGCTCCTTTCCACGAGCTCGACGACGAAGATCAAACCGTCGCTCTATGCGAATAGCGAGAGCTATTAAGGAGTCCAGACTGGAAGGAACCTCCCGGGAGAGGATCTCATCCTTAACCTCGACGTGGAGACCCTCCAGAAAACGAGCGAGCAAAGCCGGCTCGTTCCAGTCACTAGAGGCAGCGAGAGTGCGAAACTCAATAGAATAATCCGTTATGGATCTATTCCCCTGACATAGGGAAGACAGGGCCCTGGAAGCCTCCTCGCCAAAAACAGAACGGTCAAAAACCCGTATCATCTCCTCCTTAAAGTCCTGATACTGGTTAATACACTCAGCCCTCGCCTCCCAGACTGCCGTGCCCCACTCACGCGCCCGTCCGGTAAGGAGAGAAATGAGCGTAGGCGATGCGGGCTGCGCTCCTGGAGTAAGTGTTGGGCTGGAGAGAGAACACCACATCACACTGAGTGAGGAATGAGCGGCACTCAGTGGGCTCCCCAGAGTAACACGGCGGGTTGTTGATCCTGGGCTCCGGAGACTCGGAAACCCTGGAAGTGGGCGGTGGATCGAGGTGGAGTTGGTGAACCTGTCTTGTGAGGTCGGAGACTTGGACGGCCAGAGTCTCAACGGCATGTTGAGCAGCAGACAATTCCTCCTCGTGTCTGCCTAGCATCGCTCCCTGGATCTCGACGGCGGAGTGAAAAGGGTCCGGAGCCGCTGGGTCCATTCTTGGTCTGATTCTTCTGTTATGAACTTGAGTGAAGACCCAAAAGCGGTTTTAACAGAAAACAGAGTTCTTTAATGAAAATACAGGAATGGCATAAATCCTCTTCCAACGTTGTCAGCGGAACAAAAAGAACGTTAGTATAGTGCAGGATGCTCCTGCCAAGCAGACTCCGACAGGACAGGACAAGGTGGAAGCAAACGAGACGACAGCTTGCTTCTGGCATCAAAAAACACAAACAAGAATCAGACACTGAAAGTAGCAGGAACAGAGAGAGAAATAGAGACCTAATCAGAGGGGGAAGAGAGAACAGGTGGGGAAGAGTGAAAGAGCTAGTTAGGGCAGATGTAGAACAGCTGAGGAATGAGAGACAGAGAAGGTAACCTAAAAAGACCAGCAGAGAGAGAGAGTGAAGAGAAAGGACAGGAACAGACATAACAAGACATGACATCATTTTTGGTGGTTGTTGTTGAGCCACCCCCCCCACCCCACCCCTCTCCTGTTATTGTTATTATTATGATATTAATAATAATAATTACGTATAAAAATAACAATAACACAATATTTTTATGTTTATCTCAGTGTTTATTATGGTTTTAGCGGCAAAGCAGAATAAAAACATTTAAATATGAGGTAAACTCCCAGCAGAGCCCCATGTCCAGTGGGTATTTCCTATGGCGTGTTGATGTTAATGTGTTGATGTGCTCCGTATCCATAGCCAGAATGATTTTGCAGTGCATGTTGATTGAACAGGTTTCTTGTTTTATTCGTCAGAGGTATGCATAATGTTAGTATCTGGAATTTGTCTTTCAGCATCAGTAGAACACGCCTGACTCTCCTTCAGCAGTCATACAAGGAGAATGGTCTAATGTATCCCATCAAAAAGAGAGCTGGCCCAAGCAAGCACAGTTTACACCTGAAGCATGAGGATTTGCAGCAAGTGGTGAACTTCATCAACAACCACGCAGAGGATAATGCAATAGTATACCAGGACGCCACCCAGGACACAAACACTTTGGTGGAAAGCTGCTGCCATCCCATGTGACAAAAGCAGCAGTGTGGCGAATCGTTGACAATACTTGATATGTAAAGAATAAACACATTTTGATGATTTAATTGACCTCCAACATGATTGGCATTACTTTTATTGATCTCACATTATTTCTGTATTTTCCAGAGGTACGTGTAGTCAGGCGGTCTTCCTTCAGGAATCTGTGGAGAAAATTGCTGCCCCACATCTCAAGCACTACGCCCAGGACAGACCTGTGCTGGCAGATGAAAAACTCGGATTAGCTAACACAACGTGACATTGGAACAAAGGACTGATGGTTGCTGATAAGGTGTCTCTGCCTACGTAGATATTCCATAAAAAATCTGCCGTTTCCAGCTACAATAGTAATTTACAACATTAACAATGTCTACGCTGTATTTCTGATCAATTTCATGTTACTTTATTGGACAAAAAAGTGTATTTTCTTTCAAAAAGAAGGACATTTCTATGTGACCCCAAACTTTTGAACGGTAGTATATATATATATACGGGAGGCAGGCAAATATATCAATGAGTGGTGTAAAGACAGATTGACAGGGGTGAGACAAAAAATTGTAATTTAACTTAATGTTATTTTGTTATTTGCAGGTGCACTATCCGTTTGACCCTATGCAGCCAGGTCCCATCTACTTTTTAATCTTGCGGCTCGGTGTCCAGCTAGCATTTCACTATGACAACATCCGGTGAAATTGCAGAGTGCGAAATTCAAAATACAAAAATCGTAATATAAAACATTCATGAAAATACAAGTATCTAACATAATTTAAAAGCTTAACTTCTTGTTAATCCAACTGCGTTGTCAGATTTCAAAAAGGCTTTACGGCGAAGGCATACCATATGATTAACTGAGGACAGCGCCCCACATCAAAATACTTTTGCAAACCAGCACAGGGGTCACAAAATCACAAATAGTGATAAAATAAATCCCTTACCTTTGAAGATCTTCCTCTGTTTGCAATCCCAATGGTCCCAGCTACACAACGAATGGTCATTTTGTTTGTTAAAGTCCTTCTTTATATCCAAAAAAGTCAGCTTAATTTGCGCCATTGATTTCAGTAATCCACTCGTTCAATATGCATACAAATGAATCCAAAAAGTTACCGGTAAAGTTCATCCAAACAAGTCAAACGATGTTTCTAATTAATCCACAGGTACTTTAATATCTAAATAAATGAGAATATTTAAGACGGAGAATTGAATGTTCAATAGGGAAGATAAATAACGAAGAGCACGCAACAAGACTACTTTTGTAATGAGGGACACCTTGGATAAACTACTTGTTCGTTTTTCAAGAAACAAGCCTGAAACCCTGTCTAAAGACTGGTGACATCTAGTGAAAGCCATAGGAACTGCAAACTGGGTCCTATTTAATTGTATATCCCATAGGCTAGCATTGAAATGGCCTGTGACCTCAAAAAATAATTTCCGGATGGATTTTCCTCAGGTTTTTGCGTGCCATAACAGTTCTGTTATACTCACAAACATTATTTTAACAGTTTTATAAACTCAGTGTTTTCTATCCAATTCTACCAATTATATACATATCCTAGCTTCTGGGCCTGAGTAACAGGCAGTTTACTTTGGGCACGACAGTCATCCGAACCTCCGAACACTGCCCCCTAGCTCTTAACTCCTTATAATCGTGGCTTGTTTGTTACCTGCTGTGAAGGAATACCACAACAAGTAAACTACTTGATTGATGAAGGCAGCAGCGCAGTCATCAACTACATGCACCATTTCTTCACCAACTACTGGAGTTTGGGAAACACGTGTGGACCTGAATTGTGATAACTGCAGTGGCCAAAACAAGGACAAGTTTGTTCTCTGGTATTGTGCCTGGTGGACCATGGACAAGCTCCACCACAGTCTGGACCTTCACTTCCTGATCACAGGCCACACTAAGTTTGCTCCGGACTTCAGCCTCATCAAGCAGCGCTTCAGAAAGACCAGAGTGAACGCTTTGTCTGAGATTGCTGATGTTGTGAAGGACAGCACTGTGACAGGGGTCAACATCCCACAGCTGGTTGGACTGGAGGATGGTACGGTGCTGGGGGAAATCTATGGCTGGCAACAACACCTGACTGTATTTCAGGGCGCTGCCACAGATCAAGCAGTACCAGCACTTCAGGTGAATATCATTTTCACTGCATTGTATGAGGTTATTCTTCTTATCTAAACTTGGGAGGTGAATTGATGTTGTGCAAGGTTGTAATGTCTTCAAATTGTTTTTTAATTTCTGGTTTTACAGCTTCGATGCTCTGGAGTCTGGTATTGTTGTCGCCAAGGAGCGATCGGACTCAGTCTCGACCAGGTTTGAGCTGCTGCGCAAAGCTGACATCCTTCCTCCCATAAATGGTCTGCCTGTACAAGCACCACCTGGAATGGACACAGCTAGACAAACGTATATTTTTGAGAAGATTAGGGAGTTTTGCAACGAAGAGGCTATGGACATCACATGCCCTGCACCAAAGTCAAGGGCAGGACAGAAACAGGCTCTCTGAATATAGATTCCTTTGTTCATGCGTGGTTTGGACAGACCAGTCATCAGCACTATCTGCAGTGCCTCTATTCAAATGACTCTCCTAACACACACGCCATACGTTGCTGCTACTATATATTTTTTAATCATGCTGCTCAGCCACTTTACCCGATTGTATGCATGCAACTACCTTGTCTATCACTATCGTTATTGATATTGTTTGTGTACATACTGTATATTAGTTTCTATTTCTGATATTGCTACTATGCAAATAACTATGCAGTGTTGGAGTGTGCCCCTGGCTATCCGTCAATAGAATAACAAATTGGACCGTCTGGTTTAAGGAATTTAGAATGATTTATTCTTTTACTTTTGATACTTAAGTACATTTTAGCAATTCCATTTACTTTTGATACTTAGTATTTTTTAAACCAAATACTTTTAGACTTTTACTCCAGATGTATTTTACTGGGTGACTTTGACTTCTGTCATTTTCTATTATTAAGGTATCTTGACATCTGGACACTTTCCGTTTACCTGGAATGTTTCCTTATTGTAGGCTACTACAACTTTTAGTCTTAATCTTTACTACACTACTCACTGTTTAGCACATGACCTCACATGTGAAACCTTAACCTCTTACACCTATGGTGGCGCTATTTCATTTTTGGAAGAAAAACGTTCCCGTTTTAAACAAGATATTTTGTCACAAAAAGATGCTCGACTATGCATATAATTGCTACTGTTCGAAAGAAAACACTCTGACGTATCCAGAAATACAAATATCTTCTCTGTGCGTGCCCTTTAACGTGAGCTTCAGGCAAAACCAAGATGACTTGGCATCCAGAAAATGACAAGGATTTTTGAGGCTCTGTCTTTCATGATCTCCTTATATGGCTGTGAACGCAAGAGGAATGAGTCTGCCCTTTCTGTCGTTTCCCCAAGGTGTCTGCAGCATTGTGACGTATTTGTAGGCAGATCATTGGAAGATTGACCATAAGAGACCACATTTACCACGTGTCCGCCCGGTGTCCTGCGCCGAAATTGGTGCGCAAAAGTCACCTGCCAGTATTTTTCCATGGGGCACAGAGAGAGAAGCAAGCTTCCACGAACTGCATGTCAATGAAGAGATATGTGAAAAAACACCTTGAGGATTGATTCCAAACAACGTTTGCCATGTTTCGGTCGATATTATGTAGTTA
This sequence comes from Oncorhynchus masou masou, assembly GCF_036934945.1. Lineage (NCBI taxonomy): Eukaryota > Metazoa > Chordata > Actinopteri > Salmoniformes > Salmonidae > Oncorhynchus > Oncorhynchus masou. Next base: position 38,536,159 of record NC_088234.1, read on the forward strand.
ATCCGGAAAAAGTTTCACGTTGTAGGTGACTGCATTTTCGGTTCGTTTCGGTAGCCAGGCGCAATGTAGAAAACGGAACGATTTCTCCTACACACAGACGCTTTCAGGAAACACTGCGCAACTGGTATGTGGCTGGGAGTCTCCTCATTGAAAACATCAGAAGCTCTTCAAAGGTAAATGATTTTATTTATTTGGTTATCTGGCTTTTGTGAAAATGTTGCGTGCTACATGCTACACAAAATGCTATGCTAGCTTTGCATACTCTTACACAAATTAGTCAATTTCTATGGTTCAAAAGCATATTTTGAAAATCTGAGATGACAGTGTTGTTAAGAAAAGGCTAAGCTTGAGAGCAAACGCATTATTTTAATTTTATTTGCGATTTTCAGAAATCGTTAACGTTGCGTTATGCTAATGAGCCTGAGGCTTAGTCACAATCCCGGATCCGGGATGGGGAGTTTCAAGAGGTTAAAGAGATGGGTGGGGCGGGCTTAAGAGGGTGTGAACAATGCTGAGTGGGTGTAGACAAAGGAGTGCTCTCCAGTAGGTACCAAAACATTCAAAGGTGTATTCAAATGTGTATCAACTTTCAAAGCAGGAAAAACAAAAATATCTTGAGGAACTTATAATGTAAAGCAAACTGGATGGAATATGGAGAAAAATGCACAAAATTCTTCCTGAATCTCCAATGCAGCTAACAAAAATAATTTGCAGAAACTCGTTACTGAAGATGGAGCCATCTATGATTCTCCGAATTATATTTGAAAAGACGAAGCTAATTATTTTAGGCAGGTGTTCTCTTTTCCGTCTCCTCCTTTAGGTACTCAGCAGGAAGGTCTGATTTCTCTATTTTTAAAACAAGATCTAGATGGCAAATATATAGACCCAGTCCATCTAAAAAACTAGAGGCCCCTTACACTTCAATGTTGTGATGCAAAAACACTAGCAAAATGCATAGCACTCATAATTAAAAGGGTTTTAGCAGGTATTGTTCATCCTGATCAGACAGGTTTTTTACATGGACGATACATTGGAGACAATATACGACTAGGAATAATTGAACAACATGAAACATATAAGAAGCCAGGAATGGTATTTATAGCAGATTTTGAAAAGGCATTTGAAAAAGTAAGACTGGATTTGATTTATAAATGCCTGAATTTTAGGTAATTCTCTTATAAAATGGGTAAAAAATTATTTATAGCAACCCCAGGTGTAAAATAGTAAATAACGGCTACTTCTCAGAGAGATTTGAATTTTCAAGAGGAGTTAAACAAGGGTGTCCGCTGTCACCGTATCTATTCATTATGGCAATTGAAATGCTAGCTAATAAAATCACATCCAATAACAACATTGGAATAGAAATCCAAGGCTTAAAAATAGAGGTATGCCGATGACTCAAGTTTTATATTAAGTCCGCAAGCTATATCCCTATAATGTCTCATTGAAGAGCTTTTTTGTACTCTCTGGACTAAAACCTAATTATGATAAGTGTACAATAGTACGTATTGGATCCTTAAAAAATACAACTTTTACATTACCCTGCAGTTTACCTATAAAGTGTGCTGATGGTGAAGTAGACATACTCGGTATTCATATCACAAAATATATAAATAAGCTCTCCACAATGAATTTCAATAGAACACTTGTAAAAATAGACAATCACCTGCAACAACTCAAACATGTTATATTTGAACCCTAAATGGTTCTCAAGTAGATTACTAAGAAAAGCTCATCCATTGTTTAAAAATTGCCTTTTTGCCATTGCCATGTCTCATTTTCGATTAATTGAAAATTGTACTTTTTTCAAAGTATCTCTCTTTTCTTTTTCAAATAAGCATTGCAGAGCTGGCTACAATTTCAATTTAATCCCCCTGAAAATATAGAACAAATATTATGGCTAAATGTTAATAATATTAATAATATTTTATCAACCAGCCATTAATAATATTATGGCTGGTTGATAAAGTACCTGTATTTATGGCAAAGATGTTTGAAAAGGGTATTTTGTTCTTAAATGATTTTGTAAATTGGAATGGTAGAGTTATGTCCTTCATGGAGTTATCTGAATTGTACGGGAAGGTCTGCTCAATCCAACAGCACAACCAATTGATTACAGCATTACCGCAAAAATGGAGGAGGCAGGTTGCAGCGGGAGGAGGTAGGGAACTGGTTTGTCTGCCCAATATAAAGGATAAAAATTGGTGGAGGAATAAGAATAGCATAAATAGGAAAGCATAAATGTTTGATGTACCGATTTTTGATGTACCGATTCCATGGTACAGGTTTGTATGAGTTGATATATAAAAGAACGGAAGATTAAAGACTTCGTGCTTTTCAGCTAAAATAATTATATAGAATTCTTGCCACCAACAAAATGTTGAATATTTGGGGCATAAAGTCATCGAAGCTCTGCAGATTTTGTTGTGAGGATACAGAATCAATAGATATATTGATATTGCCCTCAGGTAGCCTGTTTCTGGTCTCAGGTTCAGGAATGGCTGAAATTGCATAGCATTGATCTAAAATTGACCCAAGAAATAGTACTTTTAGGAGATCTGGAGAGACCGGGTCAGGCAATTTCTAATACTCTTAGTAAAAGTATTTATCTTCAACTCGCATTTTGTGGATTCTATTCGATTCGATAGATTTAAATTGTACGTTAAACATCGCAGCATAGTTGAAAGATATGTGTTGGGTAGAAACCCGAAGTGGGTGGTCAGCAGAGATAGATGGGATGGGCTTAGGGAAGCTGAGGGTTGGTATGTGGAATTGGAGACAAGTGGGAGCGAAGTTGTTGTGTGAGAGATAGAATGATGGTCAAAGATAAAAGTAAAACATTTAAAATTAATTAAAGTCAAAATAAAACAAAATAAAAAGTACATTTGAATGAATCTAAATGTCAGTGTTTTGACAACTAATGCCGGTTTGCCTGAGGCTGATGCCGTGCAGGTGTTTGTACACATGCGTATACACGCTCTCATTCAAATAAACACATACAAGAACACACACATACATATAATAGTATTATAATTGTAAAAAATATAATTGTATTTTTATTTTTATTCCTGGGGGGACAGTGGGAGGGGTCTCAAATGGTTGAGGGACAGCTATTGGGGAACTGTGGGGGGATCGTGGAGGGTTCGGGTTCACGTTTTCTGTCCTGGTGGTAGATCGGTCAACATGCCTTTGAGCAGGGCGTTGACCCTGGATGCTTCTGTATGTCACTGCTCCTGCTCCTCTTATTCTCCTCTTATTCTCTGTCAACCAATGCTCTAGGCGACCAGTTTTGATAGCCTTTAGACACACCCTCATACTACTCCTTCTCTGTTCCGCGGGTGATGTGGAGGTAAACCCAGGCGCTGCATGTCCCCAGGCACCCTCATTTGTTGACTTCTGTGATCGAAAAAGCCTTGGTTTCATGCATGTCAACATCAGAAGCCTCTTCCCTAAGTTTGTTTTACTCACTGCTTTAGCACACTCTGCGAACAATGATGTCCTTGCCGTGTTTGAGTCCTGGCTCAGGAAGGTCACCAAAAATTCTGAGATTTCCATACCCAACTATAACATCTTCCGTCAAGATAGAACTGCCAAAGGGGGAGGAGTTGCAGTCTACTGCAGAGATAGCCTGCAAAGTAATGTCATACTTTCCAGGTCCATACCCAAACAGTTCGAACTACTAATTTGAAAATTACTCTCTCCAGAAATAAGTCTCTCACTGTTGCCGCCTGCTACCGACCCCCCTCAGCTACCAGCTGTGCCCTGGACACCATTTGTGATTTGATCGCCCCCCATCTAGCTTCAGAGTTTGTTCTTTTAGGTGACCTAAACTGGGATATGCTTAACACCCCGGCAGTCCTACAATCTAAGCTAGATGCCCTCAATCTCACACAAATCATCAAGGAACCCACCAGGTACAACCCTAACTCTGTAAACAAGGGCACCCTCATAGACGTCATCCTGACCAACTGGCCCTCCAAATACACCTCTGTTGTCTTCAACCAGGATCTCAGCGATCACTGCCTCATTGCCTTTATCCGCCATGGAGCCGCAGTCAAACGTCCACCCCTCATCACTGTCAAACGCTCCCTAAAACACTTCTATGAGCATGCCTTTCTAATCGACCTGGCCCGGGTATCCTGGAAGGACATTGACCTCATCCCGTCAGTTGAGGATGCCTGGTCATTTTTTAAAAGTAACTTCCTCACCATTTTAGATAAGCATGTTCCGTTCAAAAAATGCAAAACCAAGAACAGATACAGCCCTTGGTTCACTCCAGACCTGACTGCCCTCTACCAGCACAAAAACATCCTGTGGCGGACTGCAATAGCATTGAATAGTCCCCGCGATATGCAACTGTTCAGGGAAGTCAGGAACCAATACACGCAGTCAGTCAGGAAAGCTAAGGCCAGCTTCTTCAGGCAGAAGTTTGCATCCTGTAGCTCCAACTCCAAAAAGTTCTGGGACACTGTGAAGTCCATGGAGAACAAGAGCACCTCCTCCCAGCTGCCCACTGCACTGAGGCTAGGTAACACGGTCACCACCGATAAATCCATGATTATCGAAAACTTCAACAAGCATTTCTCAACGGCTGGCCATGCCTTCCGCCTGGCTACTCCAACCTCGGCCAACAGCTCCGCCCCCACCGCAGCTTCTCGCCCAAGCCCTTCCAGGTTCTCCTTTACCCAAATCCAGATAGCGTATGTTCTGAAAGAGCTGCATAACCTGGACCCGTACAAATCAGCTGGGCTTGACAATCTGGACCCTCTATTTCTGAAACTATCCGCCGCCATTGTCGCAACCCTTATTACCAGCCTGTTAAACCTCTCTTTCATATCGTCTGAGATCCCCAAGGATTGAAAGCTGCCGCAGTCATCCCCCTCTTCAAAGGGGAGACACCCTGGACCCAAACTGTTACAGACCTATATCCATCCTGCCCTGCCTATCTAAGGTCTTGAAAGCCAAGTCAACAAACAGGTCACTGACCATCTCGAATCCCACCGTACCTTCTCCGCTGTGCAATCTGGTTTCCGAGCCGGTCACGGGTGCACCTCAGCCACACTCAAGGTACTAAACGATATCATAACCGCCATCGATAAAAGACAGTACTGTGCAGCCGTCTTCATCGACCTTGCCAAGGCTTTCGACTCTGTCAATCACCATATTCTTATTGGCAGACTCAGTAGCCTCGTTTTTTCGGATGACTGCCTTGCCTGGTTCACCAATTACTTTGCAGACAGAGTTCAGTGTGTCAAATCGGAGGGCATGCTGTCCGGTCCTCTGGCAGTCTCTATGGGGGTGCCACAGGGTTCAATTCTCGGGCCGACTCTTTTCTCTGTATATATCAATGATGTTGCTCTTGCTGCGGGTGATTCCCTGATCCACCTCTACGCAGACGACACCATTTTATATACTTCCGGCCCGTCCTTGGACACTGTGCTATCTATCCTCCAAACGAGCTTCAATGCCATACAACACTCCTTCCGTGGCCTCCAACTGCTCTTAAACCAAATGCATGCTTTTCAACCGATCGCTGCCTGCACCCGCATGCCCGACGAGCATCACCACCCTGGATGGTTCCGACCTTGAATATATGGACACCTATAAGTACCTAGGTGTCTGGCTAGACTGTAAACTCTCCTTCCAGACTCATATCAAACATCTCCAATCGAAAATCAAATCAAGAGTCGGCTTTCTATTCCGCAACAAAGCCTCCTTCACTCACGCCACCAAACTTACCCTAGTAAAACTGACTATCCTACCGATCCTCGACTTGGCGATGTCATCTACAAAATTGCTTCCAACACTCTACTCAGCAAACTGGATGCAGTTTATCACAGTGCCATCCGTTTTGTCACTAAAGCACCTTATACCACCCACCACTGCGACTTGTATGCTCTAGTCGGCTGGCCCTCGCTACATATTCGTCGCCAGACCCACTGGCTCCAGGTCATCTACAAGTCCATGCTAGGTAAAGCTCCGCCTTATCTCAGTTCACTGGTCATGATGGCAACATCCATCTGTAGCACGCGCTCCAGCAGGTGTATCTCACTGATCATCCCTAAAGCCAACACCTCATTTGGCAGCCTTTCGTTCCAGTACTCTGCTGCCTGTGACTGGAACGAATTGCAAAAATCCCTGAAGTTGGAGACTTTTATCTCCCTCACCAACTTCAAACATGTGCTATCTGAGCAGCTAACCGATCGCTGCAGCTGTACATAGTCTATTGGTAAATAGCCCACCCATTTTCACCTACCTCATCCCCACACTGTTTTTATTTATTTACTTTTCTGCTCTTTTGCACACCAGTATCTCTACCTGTACATGACCATCTGATCATTTATCACTCCAGTGCTAATCTGCAAAATTGTAATTATTCGCCTACCTCCTCATGCCTTTTGCACACAATGTATATAGACTCCCTTTTTTTCTACTGTGTTATTGACTTGTTAATTGTTAACTCCATGTGTAACTCTGTGTTGTCTGTTCACACTGCTATGCTTTATCTTGGCCAGGTCGCAGTTGCAAATGAGAACTTGTTCTCAACTAGCCTACCTGGTTAAATAAAGGTGAAATAAATAAAAAAAACTGTTGGATAACTGGTATGGTGTAGTTGTTGAGTGTTTTCACTGCAAGTATAGTGTGTGAATATTCAATAAAAAAACAAATAAATAAAAAAAATGTAAAGATTTTCAAAGCAGAATTATTTTCCCATTGTTCCTAAAAAAATGCAGTGTATGATATACAATTTCGAATTGTGTCCATTTTCTGTTTTAGAAAGATTTGCACAAATATGAAAAGATAGATGGTATCATCATAAAACAATATCAATTTAGATCAAACAAGGTTACAAACCTTACCTTAATTTGAGGAGATCTTTACATTTTGCAGTTGAGTGCCTGCACCTAATGTCCTTTCACATTCAAATCCATGTGTTTCATTTGGGCAGTTAAGTTCTTGCAAGAAACCCCACCAAATCATACCTTCCTTGTAGGCTAGATGGAGTCAAGATGAACTACAAGCTCAAATCAAAATGTAACTCCAATTACATTTAATTTGTTGCATGCTTTGTCAACAAGAGGTCTAGACTAACAGTGAACTACTTATGGGTCCTTTTCCAACAATGCAGAGTTAAAGATAAACAATAAAAAATCTATTGTAATAGTGACATGAGGAATAAATCCAAAGTGAATAACAAATAACAACAACAAGTTTAAAAAAACTTGTCTATATACAGGAAGTACCAGTACCGAGTCGATTTTGCAGGGGTACGAGATAATTGAGGTAGCTACAAGGCATACATTCACACCCCTTGACTTTTTTTCACATTTTGTCGCGTTACATCCTGGGATTAAAATGGATTGAATCACATTTTTGTTGGTTAACAATATTCATAAAATATTATTTTGTGTCAAAGTGGAAGAACAATTCTGAGATTTGCACAAAAATATGATAAATAAGACAGTAATATTTCTTGATAAGATAAGAATTAACCCCCCCTGAGTCAATACATGTTAGAATCTTTCTGGGTAAGTCTCTAAGAGCTTTCCACACCTGGATTAAGCCACATTTGCCTATTTTTTTTAAAATTCTTCAAGCTGTCAAATTGTTTGTTGTTCAATGCTAGACAATCATTTTCAGGACTTGCCATAGATTTTCAAGCAGATTTTAGGAAAAAATGTAACTCAGACACTCAGGAACATTCACTGTCTTCTTGGTAAGCAACTCCAGTGTAGATTTGGCCTTGTGTTTTATGTTATTGTCCTGCTAAATGCGAAGTCATCTCAGTGTCTGGTGGAAAGCAGACTGAACCAGATTTTCCTCTAGGATTTTGCCTCTACTTACCTCCATTACGTTAATGTTTTATCATGAAAAACTCCCCAGAGTGGTACTCAGTAACGTGTTGTATTGGATTTTGCCCCAAACATACTGTAAAACTTTGTATTCAGGACAAAAAGGGAATTGCCTTGCCACATTTTCTGCAGTGTTACTTTGGTTGCTTGTTGCAAACAGAATGCATGTTTAGGATTTATTTACATTTTTTATTCTGTACAGGCTTTTCACTCTGTCAATTAGATTAGTATTGTGGAGTAACTACAATGTTGTTGATCCAGCCTCAGTTTTCTCCTATCACAGCTATTAAACTCTGTAACCGTTTTAAAGTCAACATTGACCTCTCCGACAACTGAGTTAGTAAGGACGCCTGTATCTTTGTCATGACTAGGTGTATTGATCAGTGTTTAATTAGTACATTTGGAGGTGCCAGAAGAAAAAATGATATGCAAAATATTAAATGCTTTCTTATAAAGGAGATTTGTTGTCATGCGTTCTGGTACCTCAGAGCACCCCAGGTCATTTTCCTCCAGGGCTACATTTTAGATCCGGCACCTCCAAACACTGGGAACCTTTTTTATAGCCTGTGGTTCGGGACAAATGTGGCCTTTAGAAACACATTTCATGCATTTCTACATCTTTTTAGATGACTGGACACTTTAGCAGAATATTTTTTAATACCTCACAAATTATCGAAATGACAGGCTACTTTGACATTGACAAACAGAATCTGAGATCAATAGAACAACCTGGTCTTCAATCCATCAATAGCCTAGATCTAGGTGTGTGGAGACACACATATTGTACAAAGTTTGGAGGAATTTATATTCCTAAAAAAGCTTTCAGTTTCATTGACTCACCCAATGATGCTCAGCTCACTCACCGGCCTATTTTGGCTGACAGATTTGCTGCGTGTTCCCGACTGTAGGCATGACTCGTGGTTGGACTACACACAATCCACAGTAAGGCAATTATTTTAATAAATAAACTATTTGATCATCTGTGGCTAAATTATAGGCCTACTCCTGGTGTAGTATTCAGAATTAATTCATTTATTTCTGAACGGACAGTAGTAATTCTATAACTTTGACAAATGTATTTCAATTCATCAGAAGTGCAGCAGCAACTCCAGAACCCTTCACGGAGCTATGATTCTATAAGGAAAAAAATTATGAGAAATAAAGTGCAACGCTGGAAAGATGAGAAAAACCAACACTACATGACCAGGAGTATGTGGACACCTTCTCGTCGAACATCTCATTCCAAAATCATGGGCATTAATATGGACCTGGTTTCCCATTTGCTGTTATAACAGCCTCCACTCTTCTGGGGAGGCTTTCCACTAGATTTTGGAACATTGCTGCGTGGACTTACTTCCTTCCATTCAGTCACAAGAGCATTAGTGAAGTCTGGCACTGATTTTGGTCACAGTCAGCATTCCAATTAATCTATAAAGTGTTCAATGGGGTTGAGTTCAGGGCTCTGTGCAGGCCAGTCAAGTTCTTCCACACCGATCGCGAAAAACCATTTCCGCTTTGTGCACGGGGGCATTGTCATTCTAAAACAGGAAAGGGCCTTCTCCAAACTGTTACCACAAAGTTGGAAGCACAGAATCGTCTAGAGTGTCATTGTATGGTGTAGCGTTAAGATTTATCTTCACTGTAACAAAGGGGCCTAGCCGAACCATGAAAAACAGACCCAGACCATTATTCCTCCTCCACCAAACATAGTTGACACTATGCATTGGGGCAGGTAGAGTTCTCCTGAACCCAGATTCGCTCTTTGGACTGCCAGATGGTGAAGCGTGATTCATCACTCCTGAGAATGCGTTTCCACTGCTCCAATGATGGTGAGTTTAAGACCACTCCAGCCGACGCTTGGTATTTCAAGAGAGCGAGAGTTGCACCCCTTCTGAAAAAACCTACACTCGATCCCTCCGATGTCAACAACTACAGACCAGTATCCCTTCTTTCTTTTCTCTCCAAAACTCTTGAACGTGCCGTCCTTGGCCAGCTCTCCCGCTATCTCTCTCAGAATGACCTTCTTGATCCAAATCAGTCAGGTTTCAAGACTAGTCATTCAACTGAGACTGCTCTTCTCTGTATCACGGAGGCGCTCCGCACTGCTAAAGCTAACTCTCTCTCCTCTGCTCTCATCCTTCTAGACCTATCGGCTGCCTTCGACACTGTGAACCATCAGATCCTCCTCTCCACCCTCTCCGAGTTGGGCATCTCCGGTGCGGCCCACGCTTGGATTGCGTCCTACCTGACAGGTCGCTCCTACCAGGTGGCGTGGCGAGAATCTGTCTCCTCGCCACGCGCTCTCACCACTGGTGTCCCCCAGGGCTCTGTTCTAGGCCCTCTCCTATTCTCGCTATACACCAAGTCACTTGGCTCTGTCATAACCTCACATGGTCTCTCCTATCATTGCTATGCAGACGACACACAATTAATCTTCTCCTTTCCCCTTCTGATGACCAGGTGGCGAATCGCATCTCTGCATGTCTGGCAGACATATCAGTGTGGATGACGGATCACCACCTCAAGCTGAACCTCGGCAAGACGGAGCTGCTCTTCCTCCCGGGGAAGGACTGCCCGTTCCATGATCTCGCCATCACGGTTGACAACTCCATTGTTTCCTCCTCCCAGAGCGCTAAGAACCTTGGCGTGATCCTGGACAACACCCTGTCGTTCTCAACTAACATCAAGGCGGTGGCCCGTTCCTGTAGGTTCATGCTCTACAACATCCGCAGAGTACGCCCCTGCCTCACACAGGAAGCGGCGCAGGTCCTAATCCAGGCACTTGTCATCTCCCGTCTGGATTACTGCAACTCGCTGTTGGCTGGGCTCCCTGCCTGTGCCATTAAACCCCTACAACTCATCCAGAACGCCGCAGCCCGTCTGGTGTTCAACCTTCCTAAGTTCTCTCACGTCACCCCGCTCCTCCGCTCTCTCCACTGGCTTCCAGTTGAAGCTCGCATCCGCTACAAGACCATGGTGCTTGCCTACGGAGCTGTGAGGGGAACGGCACCGCAGTACCTCCAGGCTCTGATCAGGCCCTACACCCAAACAAGGGCACTGCGTTCATCCACCTCTGGCCTGCTCGCCTCCCTACCACTGAGGAAGTACAGTTCCCGCTCAGCCCAGTCAAAACTGTTCGCTGCTCTGGCCCCCCAATGGTGGAACAAACTCTCTCACGACGCCAGGACAGCGGAGTCAATCGCCACCTTCCGGAGACACCTGAAACCCCACCTCTTCAAGGAATACCTAGGATAGGATAAAGCAATCCTTCTCACCCCCCCCTTAAATGATTTAGATGCACTATTGTAAAGTGGCTGTTCCACTGATGTCAGAAGGTGAATTCACCAATTTGTAAGTCGCTCTGGATAAGAACGTCTGCTAAATGACTTAAATGTATCTGCTAAATGACTTAAATGTATTGCACATGGTGATCTTAGGCTTGTGTGTGGCTGCTCGGCCACGGAAAACCCATTTCAAGAAGCTCCCGACGAACACTTCTTGTACTGACATTGCTTCCAGAGGCAGTTTGGAACTCGGTAGAGATCGTTGGAACCGAGGACAGGCGATTTTTACGCGTGACATGCTTCAGCACTTTCTGTGAGCTTGTGTGGCCTAACACTTCGTGGCTGAGTCGTTGCTGCTCCTAGACGATAGGAGAGTTTCAAACAGAGCTCAATCCAGTTGGTTATCCAGTGATTGCACGTTCATCAATAGAACAGAGGGCAAAGGCGGTCTGTTTGCTTGCCGACGTAGTGTCGTCAGGATGCCGGCTCGCCTGCCTCTTTCGCCGCCACTTCCTCTTTTGAGTCGCGGGATTCGGGCCGGGTCCAGAGTAAGGATAACATCCCGAGCTCCCAACTCTTTGAAGTAGACATGTTCATCCAAATCGAGGTTAGTGATAGCTGTTCTGATGTCCAGAAGCTGTTTTCCGTCATAGGAAATGATGGCGGAGACATTATGTAAATAAAAAGTAACGATCAGTGTAAAACAAAAACAAATCCATGTGTTGAAGTAACCTTGCCTGAGACCTCAATACTTGTGTTAGCTTCCATGCCAAGGTTTTAGCTCAATGGCTTAACATCGTTTCAAATCGTGCCAACGATTCAGGTTTGATACAAAGTCAATCACACTACAAATAACAACATGCATCCTCAACCACAGTCCTAACAGCTGTGGGAAGGACTGACAGCTGCTGTCCTGAGTATGAAGCACCTGTCACTCTGGGTTTATGTGGTTCAGTTTAAAGGCTCTTTAAGTGTTTAATGGTGACTTGAACCCTGTTCACGCAGTAAAGCAAAGGCAGCTGTGATGTGGTTGTGGCTGTAGGGAAGAACTGAGCATCAAGATAGGGGACAAAGATGGGCAATAGGGATGTAAACCTCAATAACTGTCCAATATAATATAGTACACTCATAGGCAACGCAATGCAATATACCAAATAGAGGATAATACAGTGGAGAGTTTGGTTACAGTAGGTTACTCCCCCATTTCTACATTGTGGAGAAAAACCAAGAATATCTGGCATATCTCAATATTACAAATCATGTGGAAGTTGGAAAAAATATACAACAGATTTGGTTACACAATACACCAGTCGTCGGCTGGCCTTATTATACACTATTACACGCCATCTTATGAATAGATTCTTTAAAATAATGTGTCAGACTCAGCAATATAGTCCACACAGCTAGTTTGTCTTTCTGAGGTCTCTGATCAACTCCCAAATCATGAACATGTCAATCAGATTAAACCTCCCAATAAGCCGGAGGAG